>NW_026624291.1:53528-55047 GCF_030028575.1 Malurus melanocephalus
GGGATGCCTTGGATTGTCCAGGAAACCTTGAGACATTTCTATCCTCGTAAAGCCAGCCCAGGAGTTTAACACTTTTGGTTTGCAGGAAAGTTCTGTCCTGTCCTTTCCCCCTTCCCTTCCAGCCTTTAACCACCACTGACACCCCCAGTGCTCCAAAAACCACTGAAATGCAAATTATTTTCCCTAAAATCCTGTTGATTTTCATCCCTGGATTCTGTGTTCCCTCTCCCTGTAAGCACCTGTTCCATTTCTGTGAAAATAGAACACAAAAGGGGAATTTCTGTCTTGGGAATATCCTTTTATGATTTAAAAAATATATATTTAACCAAAAAAAAGGAGGAAAAGGAAAAGAAGGAGGAAGAGGAAGAGGAATAGGGAGTTTTGGGGTGGCGCAGCCCATTTTCCCAGCCATTCCCCTATTTGTAGTTTTTCATCCCATCCCATCTGTCCTTCCCCATCTGGGCTGCATTTCCCAGCTCTCAGGGATGTGTCTGGACCTTCTTTTCCCTCTGGGAATTGTAAAACGCATCTGCAGGAGCTGCCGGCCGGAGAGGGAGGGATTGGAGACTGCTGGGGCGTGGATTTATGGATTTGGGGTGGATTTGGGGTGGATTTGGAGGCTGCTGTGCCTCATCCCCTGTTTGTTTTGACAGCTTAGCGCGGTCGGGGTGGCTGCAGGTGTGTGAGGGATGCGTCCCCTGGGCCACCCCACAGCCACACTTCTGGAAGCTTCCAGAAAACACTCTCAGGGCTGGGTGGGCTTCTCTAATTCCCAAAAACATTGTCCTTTTGGATCTGGTGATGGATGGATGGTGAGGGTCACACAGGAGCTCGGAGCGTTTCTCTGGGAAGGACCAAGCGCTTGCCCACTCACAAGGAACCAGCCGTAGATTTCTTTGGTCTTTTTTTTTTTACCTTTCTGATTCATGGAATGGTTTAGATTGGAAAAAAACCCTTTTGGGTCATGGGGTTCACCCAGCTCTGCTAGGATCAGCCCAACCCAAGGGTTGTGCCMTGGGTTGAACCCCCCAGAGCTCTGTGAGGGGTTTGAGCCCCTTTTCCACCCTCCAGCACTTCCCAAAATGTCTGTTTTTTATTGTTAGAACCATGTGGGTGCTGCCTCCCTGCCACAGGGAGGTTTGGGCTCTGAGGGACCCCAAAGGTGCCCTCCTGCCCCTTTTGGGTGGGCTCAGCTTTGTCGCTGTCCCGTTTTGGGTGAAGGCTGAGCACCCGGGGGTGATTCCTGATCCCACATTTCCCGGGAGCTCCCCAAACCCACCCAGGCATCCCTAATACTGTGTCAAAAAAGGTAAAAGCTCAGCCCTGGAGAGGGGAGGGGAGGGTGCTCTGCAGAGAGGCATAGAGGGATCCTGGGAACCTTTGGGGTTTCCTTTGGAGTTTCCTTTGGGGTTTCCTTTGGGGTTTCCTTTGGGGTTTCCTTTGGGATTTCCTTTGGGGTTTCCTTTGGGGTTTCGGTGCTGGAGGAGTTAAGTGAGGCTGTTTTTTTCCTGTTTTTTCC
>NW_026624291.1:56777-66176 GCF_030028575.1 Malurus melanocephalus
TTTGGCTCTGGGAACGCGTGGCTGGCACAAAACCCGYAATAATTGGCCTCGGCTGGCGGAGGAAGCCGCTGCTTCCTCTCTCTGTGTCTGGTCTTGCTCCCGAGCGTTTTCTCCCGTGCTTGGAGAGGGAAAACAGCCTGGGAGGTGTTGGGAAAGMGGGGAGGAAGGGCAGGGATGGGAGYGAACRGCTCCACACAGACACTGCCTTAAAAAACCCCGTAAARGTGGGAAAAACCTTCCCAGGCCGGGCAGAGAGGATGAGGAGCTGCTCCAGGAGGAGGGAGAGGCATTAACGTTCAGATTATTGGAAATATTCCCTGTCCCCCTGCCCTCCTCCTGGAGCCTTGGGAATGGGTGAGTTCAACTCCCCAAAAATCCTCTGGGATATTTCCAGAATAAGGAATGAAGCTTCACCTCCTCGTTCCAGGTTTTGCAGGARTTTCCTGGGATGGGGAGATCCCTCGTGGTCTTTCCACCTCCACCCACAGCAGGAGGAGCATCCCAAGACCTCTGCAGACCCCACAGACCCATCCCGTAATTCCAGTTATTCCCTAAAAGCGCTCGGAGCTCCCCGTTCTGCCAGCGAGCCCCTGCGGGTTTTCCTGTTTGGTTGATTAATATCCCCAGCGTTAATTGCTGTTAATTGCTGGGCGCCGCCGGAATGGGAATGTTCTCCTGGGGATGGGAGGATGCTCCTGGCGTTGGGATTGAGGTTTTGGGCTCAAGTGCTGAAAGAGCAAAGAGAAACCCAAACGGATCCCCTCGGTTTGGGCTAAAACCACAACCGAGTGGAGATTTCAATGTTAATTATTGTCTGCTAATTACCATGTGGCTTTGGCACTGACCGTCCTTCCAGTGGTCACCCCGCACCCCAAAGTAGCCCCAGGGCTGGCCGCAGCCCCAGGGTGACCCCCGGCCGGACAATGCCGCCGGTCCCGCACCCAGCCGGGCTTTGCGATCATTCCCAATGCAGAATTAAGCGTTTCCTGATTCTCTCCTTGCAGGATTCCTGTAGGGAAAGGGCCGGCAGCGCGGGGAGGGGGCGGTAAATCTCATTTAATCGCGGTGAGCCGAGCCCCGGCGGGGTTAATCCGCTCGGGGGCAGCGGGAGGAGCCGCTGGCACGGGCGGGGGCCGCGCATGACGGGCTTAGGGCAGCGCCAGGCACGGGCATTCCCGGCCGGGGGACGGGGAAAGGACAGGAGAGCGATGGGAGAGCGATGGGAGAGTGAGGGGAGAGTGGGGAGAGCGATGGGAGAGGGATGGGAGAGCGATGGGAGAGAGAGGGGAGAGTGATGAAGCTCCTCAATCCGTGCAGCGCTGGGATTTTCGGGAGAGCTCCGCTTCCCTCCGAGCGCTGGGGATGCGGGATCCGGGCACAGGAGGGATCCAGGAGCAGGGAGGGATCCAGGATCAGGGAAAGATCCAGGAGAAAGGAAAGATCCAGGAGAAAGGAAAGATCCAGGAACAGGAGGGGTCCAGGAGCAGGAGGGATTCAGGAGGGATCCAGGAATGGGGAGGGATCCAGAAGCAGGGAAAGATCCAGGCACAGGAGGGATCCAGGAATGGAGGGATCCAGGCATGGGGAGGGATTCAGGAGCAGGAGGCATCCAGGCACAGGGAGGGTTTGGTTGGAATTGCACAGCCTTGGAAGTGTCCATAAGCTTGGAGTGCCCCAGGATAGTGGGAATCTTCCAGAAATCTTTAGGTCTTGTGTGTGTCATCCTCTGGGGAAAATCCCTTACATTGGGGTGGTGCTGGTGACCCTCATGGGGTGGATTCAGCTTCCCGAGGTGCTGGGAGGGTTTTTGGAAATAATAAGGAAAAATATTTGGAAAAATATTGGAAATAATAAGGAAAAACCCATTGGAAAATCCACCTGCCGGGCTCCCAGGGACTGGTGTCCAGCACCAGCATCCAAGTGGGAGCTGGGAACACGCCAGGCTCTGTTCCTGCTCTCCTTGGGATGATATTGGGCTTGGCTTAATTAAAACCACGGAGCTTTATTGTGGGAATGACAATGAATCAGCGAGATTAAATCTGAGAAAAGGCCTTTCCAACCCACCTAAGCCAGCCCAGCTCTGAGTCCCAGGAGCCCCAGGGGATGTTTGCTGCCCAAAGGAGCCTTCCTGGGGGTTTTCAGGAGCTGTTTGTAGGAATCCAGCGGGATCCATCCCCATCCTGCTGCTCTCCCCTCCTCACAGCCGCGTTTCCACCAGCTCTGGCAGCTGCTCCGTGCTCAGACCAGGGGATGTGCCCCTCGGATGGGGACAAGGAGCTGAAAATCCCCGGGCAGAGGAGCAGGAGGATGGTGGAAGGGGGTTTTTGGGGAGTGATGCAGGTGCTGGTGGGAAAAAGGATTCATCCCCATCCTGGWGCAGAGTGGTGGGACATGGAACATTCCTTCTCCTGGTGTAGGAAACCTAATCCTTGGGAGCTTCCTACTGAAAATGAGCCCTTTGCAAGAGCTGTTGTTGTTTGGGTGGGTGCAGGAGCAAGCACAGCTTCCAGAAAAATCCTCTCACTCCAAAATGTATAAAATGGGCATAGAAAACCCAAATAATTTCCTTTCTAAATGTGATTTTGGGGCATTTTGATTTTAAAGGGGCATTTTTGATTTACTATTAAATATCAGCTCTCCAATAACTATGGAAAAAAAATCATCCTGGCAGCTACAGAAACACAATTTTTTAATTTTTAAACCGAAGCCTAAAGCTGGGGTTCAGCTCATTCCCATGGCTCCAGGGGCTGAGGATTTGAGGAGAGCTGCTGCTTTTCAACAGRCTCCCGTTAATTAATGCTGGGAACTGGCAGTCCTGGAATGAACGCTGCACCCTCCTCCACGCCAAGGAAAACGCTGCCCTCCTGCCCAGTACGTGATTGGGAGCATGTGAACCCCCGGGGGCTGAACTGGGAGTGACCCCCGGCGCTGAGAGGGTTAATCCGAGCCGGGCTCTTCCCTCCCTGCAGCTCCTGCCTTTCCTCCCGATGCCTGATAAGGAAGGCTTGGATTTATGAAGGAGATGAAGATGTTTGGATAAGCTGCGCTGCCGAGGCGATCCTGCCGGACGAGTTGGGGCCTGAAGGGAGCCCCTGGAGCTGGAGGGGCTTGGCTTTGGTTTGGTTTTTTCCCCCAGAGCTGGGGTTGTGTCCCTGGGGATCCATTTGGCAGCTCTTTGGGGGTCCCAAAGCCAGGCTGCCCCACTAAAGGATGTGCTCCCAGTCCGGGATTTTTGGGGACCCTGGCGCAGAGAGACCTCAGGAGTGAGCCCTGACTCTTCCTCACCCCATCTCTGAGAGCTGCAGGGCTTCCAGATGCCGTTGGCACCTTGGGATTATCCCRTTCTCCCCTGAAATCCCCCAGGGGTGTCTGGGGCTGTCATTCCATACCCAAACCCTGAGTCAGAAATGTGGGATCACGTTTTTGGAGCGCAACCTCGGGTTCTTTCCCTGCCCTCCTGCCGTGCCAGGGAGCCAACACCTGAGCCTGAGATCGCTATCTGGGTCTATTTTTAGAGATTCCTGATCGATGCTGGCAGAAGGTGACTCACGGCTGGGGAAGGAGCTGCTTCTCTTCCAAAAGTGTTTTGGAAAACAGAGCTGAGCTCCAGGGAAAGCAGCAGCGGGGCTGGCCCATCCCAGGGATGGTGGCAGGGCAGCCTGGCCCCTTGGAACGGGGTTTTTTTGGGGAGCAGGGTGGCTTCTCGTGGAGCCTGGTGAGGAGGTGACACCTCCAAGGATTTTGTTAAAGATTAAAGCTGTGATTGCAGCCCTGGAGCAGCGATCGGTGCTCTGGGAGATCCGGGAGAGGATGGTGGGGAATGCTCGGGAGAGCTGCGGGTGCTGGAGAGCTCAGAGCCCCTCGGGTGTCCCCTGGAGCCACCACAATTCCCATTTGGGATGTGAAACCACGGGGCAATGAAGCCACGGGGCGATGAAGCCACGAACTGTCCTCCTCCTTGCTCTCCCTCCTCCCAGAGCCCCCGGGTGCTGCTGTGACCCCAAAGCAGCTCAGAGCGGCCACAGAGCCTTTTTCCCTTTTTGCAGGTGAGGTGGGCAAGGCCGAACTTTTGGAATTCTGAGCCTTTCCCTGCTTCTCCTTTGAAATCCCCTCCACCCCGGGATCGAAAATCAAGCGATTCCGTGCTGGGGGTTGGTGTCTCCATCGCAGCCGCCAGGGAAATGCCCCAGGTGATTTATCCTGACATTTCTCGGGACTCGAGGCTTTCCTCATTCATAAACCCGGCTCAGGGTGGGGTTTGCCTGCCCTGGGCTGGGTGAGCTCCGGAGCCGCTCGAACGCTTCTGCAGCCGATCGTAATCGCTTCCGGCCGTGCCCCGCCGTGCCCGGGGGGGTTCACGGCAACGGGAACGATGTGGGACAGCGGAGCAAACCTGTCGGGCAGGACCGGAGCTGACAAATCCTCTTCCTGCCCCGGCTTTGTGAATGGCAGGCGGGGAGGAGCTGCCGCTGGTTGGCACCCGGAGCWGCTGGAGCTGGAGGCTGCGGCTCCCCGTGCTCCGGGGGTGGCGGGGGAGGGTTTGTTTGCAGGAGAAGCGGTGTTTGGAGAAGGCTTTGCGRTGATCCAGCACGGGGAGAAGGGGAGAAGCTGCCCTGGGCAGGATGGGAGGGTCTGGTTCTAGCTTTGGGACACAGAGAGCAGCTCTGGGCAGCCTCTTTGGCAGCTCAGGGGGTTGTGGGGGGCTCTGCCCCCGCTGTCCTTGCTGAGGTGCTCTTATCTCCTCTTGGCAGGGAAGCAGAGGTGTTGGGTTATCCTAAAATCCAAAATGACACTCTGCCCTTAATGGCTGAGCAGCCGCGGGATCGGGAGCGTTACCACCCTCCATCCCGCTCTCACCCAACCCCAAACCCCTTCCTAAACCGGTAATTGTGGTCAAAAGGCGCTCAGCAGGTGGGGTGTGCTGGGGAAGGTCCCCTTTGGGTTCCCAGCTCCAACCCCGGGGCTGGGGGTGACCCTTGGGTGACGGTCTGAGGGAGGGAAGAGTGGCCCCTGCAGAGACCTGCGGGTGCTCCCGAGGCTCTGGGATGTCCAACTGCAGTGACAGGGACCTGTCTCAGCTGACAGGGAGCTCCTGGAGCTGTTTTTGGAGCAGGACATGATCTGGCCCGTTCTGCATCCCAAACTCCTGGTTCTAAAGGGATTTTCCTCTCTGYTGCCCAAAACAAACCCCGACTCGGGGCGTGTTTGTTATCTGGTGCTTATCAATATCAATCCACGGCTGCCTGGAATCGTGGAGGCTGGGAGAACGGAGCGATGCTCTGCTGGAATGAGGGAGCAGCTTTGGCTCTGTCTCAGCCGGGTGGACAAAACRCAGCTCCCAACCCCCGCTCCCTAAAGCGGAGCCGAGCGGGACCCGCCCGTCCGGCTGTTTGATAAACACGGGGCTGCGGGGACAAACCTGCCTGCAGCTGTCCCCAGGTGATAAAATTCCTGCGCTGCCGATGCCCCGATTAGCGGGGCTTTCTCTGGGGTGATGCTGGCCTTGGCTCTGGGGCTCTCCCTCCCCTCAACGCTCCCCCCGAGCGCCTTTCTGCCCGTGCCAGCCTGGAATACCGGTGGGAAATGACTCCGGGTGTCACCTTTGTGTCCCCTCCGGGGTGGGTGGCACCGCCCGTCCCCTGTGCCCGGCCAGGTTTTCCTCCTCTCTCTTGGGAGCGGCCGAGCCGCAGTTTTGGCAACAGCGGCTGTTGGGGAGTGACGCGCGGAGTGTTTGAGCAGGTGAGCCGGGCAAGGACAGCCGTGACACCGCTGCTGGCACCGGCTCAGGGTCACCCCGGGACTGCCGGGGGATGGGCCCGGCCTGGAGGGGGCACGGAGCCCTCCCTGGAAAGGCTCGGAGGAGCTCGGGCTCATCCAAAGCMTGACTGAACCAAGAGCTCAGCGCAGGCTGCGTTTGCGGGGCTGAATCACCCTTGGGGTCACCCGGGGGGGGGGTGGGACCATGAGGGGACACTGCTGTCACCCTGYTGTCACCCTGCTGCARRYCCAGAGCCTTCCCGGCRCTGCTGAGCTCATTCCYCGGGTGCTCAGGGGCTGCCTGGARATGTCCCTGMTCYYCCTGCTCCTTCTGCCCTTGATCTCGTTTCCAGCAGCCCCTGCCTGCAGACCCTGGTGCCACCGGCCTTTCCCTGGTTCGGGTTTTGATCCCAGAGGCAGCTCCTGAACTTGCTGTGCKGTCTGAGAGCATCACCTCGTGTCASGGTCCAGCCTGGGGACATCCCCGGGTGCTCCCAGCCTCTGTCCGAGCTCGGGGTAAAATCTTAGCGAACAGGAAAAATAAAAATTCGCTCACAACCCCAAAAATCTCGAGGTGTCGAGGSCCTGTGGGTGCAGAGTCGAGGTGGGATCGGTGTGGGGGCACGGCTGTGGGGTGGGTCTGTGGGGTTTGTGGGGTTTGTCCCCGGGTGGTGACACCAGCGGGGGCCCGGGTTGGCCCCGGGGGTCGCTCCGGCCGGGGGCGCGGCCATGACATCACCTCGGCGGCCTCCCATTGGCTGCCGGGCCGATGACGTCATCCCCGCCCGTCGCATCCCGGCGGGATGCGGCGTTGCCATGGGAACGGGATGCGCGGGGAGCGTGGGATCGGCGGCATCTCCGCTCCCGAGCGCGGCCGGGATCTCCCGGATCAATTACGGCTCCGGGAGTTTATTCCGATTGAATTCGGGAATTTGGCTCCTCTGGAACCTCCCTCCCCACCTGGAGCAGCCTCCGCTCAGCTCGGCCGGAGCCTTTCCCAAAATCCGCGTTATTTGGGAGTCAAACGCGACGCGTTCATCTTTCCCCAGCCCCCAAAATAATCCTTACTAAGGCCCCGGCCGCTGCCTCGCGGGAAGGACAAAGCGCAAAAAAAAAACAAAAAAAGAAACTTTCAAACGTTACAAAAGAAACGTTTTAGCCGAGAAAGCGCAGTTTTCAAGGGTGAGGCGCTGGAAATGTCAGGGGGAGTTGAAAGCAGCTGGTTCTGGGCAGCGGGGCTGCGGCTCTGCCTCCYCCGGGCCGAGCCCGCCTGCCGCTGGTCACACGCGATTCCCAAGGACAAAACAAAGCCCTTTAGCCCAGGCTTCAACTCTGACCTTGCAGTGGCAGGATTAAAATCTCCGGGAGATGGACAACGCGGTGGCAAAGAGTTAATTCGCCCTCCTTCCCTCGCTCCCTCCCCCTCCCCTCTGTTTTTTTGCTCCTTTTCTTTCCAACTGGCCTGGTTTGCTGCGGAGAAATTGGGAAAACAAACAGCCAATGGAGCTGGGGGGGTGCTGGAGGGGGCCTGGAGGGGCTGCAGCCCTGGGCAGGAGGCACAGCCGGGGTTTTATCGTGTCCCTCCCACATTCGGGGCTCCACACGTGGGTGTTGGGGTGCGTTCCCTGTTTTTGGGGCACACAGGGCTGCGGAAGCACCATGAAGCCTCATTTTCTCAGGAGAGAGAGGCTTTTTCTGCTCTAATCTCTTCTGTTTTCCCTATAAAATCTTATCGTGTTTTTATTCAAACCTGGGTTTAGAAACAGTTTGGGTGAAAAGCTGAGTTTTGCATAAATTAGGTTTGCTTTGTAATTTTTTTTTTTAAATGGAAAACACCCCCACTTCCCAAAATTCCAAGCTGCTCTAAAGGTAACTTTGTAACATCCGCTGGTCCTTTCTGGAACTTTGCTCGGCTTCCTTGGCTGATTTCCCTGGAGCAGATCGAGCAGTGGGAATAGCGATAAAATGCAAATTTCCTGGTGAGCTCAGAGCTCCGCTCTGGGGTGCAGCAGAAACCTGGAGGGAAAATGAACCCGGGGAGGGGGAAAAGTGCGATCAGGGGATGCTCTGACATCTCAGCCCGTGATGGCTCTGGGGAGGGAGGCAAAGTAACAAAATGAGAAATTTAACGGAGCTTTGGGAGGCTGAAATAAGGGAGAGGCCGCTTTGATCTCCTCAAATCTCATCCGTGCCACCTGCCAGCGGATAAATAGGAGTGAAAATGTATTTTTTGTGACCCTGGAGCTCAGCTTTGCTCCCCCCCAGCCCTGGCTGCTGGCAGTGCCCTCTGTGCCGCTCGGGCATTGGCATTTCTCATCGATTATATAATGGCTGAGTGTGACCGGCAGGGCCAGCCAGGAGCTGGAACAAACCCGGCCCCAAAAGTCTCCCCCGAGCTTCCTGAGGCAGCTGAACCCTTTACCAAGGAGGGGGGCTCGGGAGGGTGGGCACCGGSTGCCCGGGGTGGTGTTTGCAGGGCTGGGGGGCACCTGGAGCAGATTTGGGACCTCCAGGAGCAGCCCCGGAGCCGCTCAGACGCGGGGGATGCTCTGAAGTCGGGGCCAGCTGGACCCTGGCGCCAGCTCCCCTTGGATCAGTGGGATCGGGGCTGTGCCAGCCCGGCACTGAAAGGCTCCTGACCCGTTTCAGGCGCTCTCAGCAGGGTTGTTTGCTCCTCACGGGTTGCCAGGAGCCGGCGTTTGGCCTCTCCTCGTGGGCACTGCTGGGAGCCCACGGCCTGGAGGGGCCTCAGCTGCGATCCCAAGGGCATCTCCGTGTCCTCCCGAGCTCCCGGAGCTGCTGGGGCCGTTCTGGGGCTCCCTGAGGCACAGGGGGTGATTCTCTGGCTGTTTGTAGCAGGGTTGTGGGTGCAGCACCCTCGGTGACCCTCACCTCGCTTGGGATGGCACCTGAGGGTGCTCAGGGACACCGGGACGGCTCCAGCGTTCCCACCCCGTGCTCATCCTCACCGCTGCAGCGTGGGGGATGTGGGAGGAGGAGCAGCTCCGTGGCGATGGGAAGGGTTTTGTTCGGTGGCTGTTATGGGCTGGGAGCGGGTGTGGAGGGGCTGAGATGGTGCAAGAGCCCGCGGGGACTGCAGAGCCCTGGAAATGTGGGCGGGGATGGGGAATTGGTGCAGGGATGAGGGAATCAGTGCAGAGCCCTGGAAATGCGGGCGGGGATGGGGGAATCGGGGCAGGGATGAGGGAATTGGTGCAGGGATGGGGGAATCGGTGCAGGGATGAGGGAATCCGGGCAGGGATGAGGGAATCGGTGCAGGGATGAGGGAATCCGGGCAGGGATGAGGGAATCGGTGCAGGGATGAGGGAATCGGTGCAGGGATGAGGGAATCGGTGCAGGAATTGCTCTGCAGCCGGGCAGGGATGAGGGAATCCGGGCAGGCACCGCTCTGCAGCCGGGCAGGGAGGCAGCACCGGGAGAAGCTGCTCCAGCCCGGGGTGAGGGGGAGCAGATCCTGGGTGCTTTTACGGGAGCTGGAAATCCCCGTGTTTGGGCATTGAGCATCAGGAACTCTTCGGAGCATCCCCCAAGGGCGAGGGGAGACGGGCAGAGCTGGCTGCAGGGCAGGGGTGGGGAGAGAACCTTCCCATAAACCCAAATTATCGGGAGCCAAACTTGACT
>NW_026624291.1:67080-69544 GCF_030028575.1 Malurus melanocephalus
GGGCAGGGAACACAAACCTCCCGGCTGGCAGCCTGGCATCACCAAGCAACCGCGGCCTGAAATTCACAGCCCAACGGAGAGAACTTTGTTTACCAGGAAGAAAACCCTTGACAAGGGGAATCTTTGGCGGAAGCATGACGGGATTAACGCCGGGGTTTCTTTAGGCGCTGCTGTTGTTTTGCAGGGCCTGACCTCAGTGCTCCGGTTCGCTTTTGCCAAGCCACTCTTTCCCTGCCTAATTTAGAGCAGGGCTTTGTGCTGGGCCGGGAAGGGGGAGGCGGCAGGGCCAGGTTTGGCAGCGCAGGCGGGAGCCTGGGATGATCTGCTTTGGAGCGGAGGAGTCGGTCATTAGATGCTGTGCTGCCGCAAATCCCGCTGTAATTAATTTTCTCCTGAATTAATTAGAGGAATTGTGAAGGCAGGCTGGGCCGGGAAGGTGCGGGGGAAGTTTTCCAGAGYGATCCACGGGCTGTTGGCAGAGCAGGGATTAAATCTCCTTCCCCTGCCTTTGCAGGCTGAGTGCTGGAGCTGCTCTCAGCCAGGCTGGGGTGGGCAGGGGCCAAAGCCCTGGGCACAGCGTGTCCCTGGGGGAACTGTCCCAAATCCCAGGGCATTTTCACTGTTTTTGGAGTTTTTTTTTKGGTTTTTTTTTGGTGTGTGTGCTTCTGGCATTGAAGCAGAGCAGGTGGGACGCAGCTCTGAGGCTGAGCAGTGCTGGGCTCTGTCACCTCCAGGGCTCCTCATCGTGCAGGGGAGGAAACCCAGCCTCAATCCCAGGCTCCGGGAGAGAAGGGATTTCGGGAATGTTGGTTTGTTCTTGTCCTTTACCCCGCTGGCATCTCCGTGAGCTGCCGGGTGGGTGGGATGGAACATTCCCGGGAAGGATGAGGATAATTCCTGCTGCTTTTGGGGGTGTCCACGCTGGTTTCTGGCTGTGCAGCCTCCCCTGGAGCTCACCTGAGCCGGGCCCAGGGCTCTGCCCGCCCCTGGCCCGGGTTCTGCTCCTTCCTCCCGCTCCGGGGGCGGTGCAGGGGAGGCCGGGCTGACAGCATGGGAATGTGGAGGCTTTTCAGCCGTAATTATCGGCCTCAATGCCGAGCGGGGGAGCGGGGGGAGCCGGGGGGAAAACCCACGGGGAAAGCAGATTTCTCCTCCTCCTCCTCCCTCGCACAGAAAGGGAGCGGGCTGGGGGCGAGGCGGGGATGGAGGGGATGAATTTCCTGGGGAATCCTCAATTCCCGTGCTGGGGATGGAGGGGATGCGGTGTTTGCTGGCTGATCCCCAGGGATGAGCTGGGTCCCCATCTGGCTTCTGTCCCGCTGCTTCGATGCGCTATTGCCCCTGCTTAATTAACCCCAATTAGCCCCGGGGATGGTGTTTCGGGGGGCGCGGGTGGGGGGAGATGGGGCTGGTGGCACCAGGAGCCCCTCCAGGCCACTGCGGTGACACAAATCCGTGGGTTTGGCACATCTAAACCCCCTCAGAGCTGGAACTGGGGTTGGGTGTCGTGTCTGTCACCCCCTGTCAGCTGTGCACAGACACCAGAGGGATTGGGACACAGGAATTCAAGGAAATCAGCCTGGGATTTGCAGATCCTTTGATCCATTTGGGATCTGGAKCCGTTTGTGGTGCTGGAAATGGGGATCCCGCTGCTCTTCGCCCCAGGCTCTCTGCGTTTGTCACCTGCTGCTTCTCCCAGCCCGGTCTCACCTTCCCCCAATCCACTATCAAACGTCTGCTGCCCGTAAATTTCATCAGAACTTTCATTATCAGGGATTTGGTACATCCTTCCTGCCAGATTCCCGGGCTGGGAACGCTTCCAGCTCTAATCCCACCTCGGACAAGCTATGGCACATCCTTTGGCTCTGCCTCCATCCTCCTCAGCACCCAAACTGTGGGATCACAGCTGCCTTCTCCAGCAGCTCTGTGTGCACTCAGGGGACCTCATTCCCTCATTTTTGCCCCCAAATCCGGCAGATTTGTAAGGTTGTGTCGCACCGGGGCTCAGGTTGCACTGCAGGGGTCGGGCTGCGGGGGGATCCTGGGTTTTTCCAGCATTCCTGGAGCTTTCTGCGCTGTCCTGCTGCAGGTGCAGGACCTGCTCCTGTCCCTGCCGGAGCCTTTGGGGCTGCGGAGCTGAGGGAAATCAAAGCCCCGAGGTCCCTGTGCCCCTCTGAATGGGAGCTTTGTCTCGGCAGAAAAGGCCTTGAAAGCGATCTGGGGGAAGGCGATTGTTATCTGCAGGCTCCTGAACTGTTTGGATCCTGACTTTGTCAGAGATCTGGTAATTTAAACTTCAACCTGCTTATTAGAAATTTGAGAGAATAGTTTAATAATAAAAAGCAGGGTTTTTTTTTTTTTTTTTCCCTTTGTTCCTGTGCTCCTCTTTCTCTGGGCTGCCGGGGATATTTAATCGTCCCATACCCCCCCAGACTCCACCTCCCTCTTGGCTTTTCGTTTTTTT
>NW_026624291.1:71345-75968 GCF_030028575.1 Malurus melanocephalus
TCCCCCAGGAGCTCCCCGTGTGCCCTGGCAGTGCCAGCAGCAGCGTCTGTGCCCTGGCAGCCCCACGCATCAGGAGCTGTGGCCACATCCCAGGGGCAGCAGATCCTCCGGGCTGGCAAACTTTAACCACCAGAGCCCGTTTTTTATTAACCTGAATTTCCTCCCGCTTCCCCCATTACCTCTGCAGAAAAGAATCTGACCCCGAACTCTCAGCATCACTCCACTCTGGGGTTTTTTGGGGTTTTAAAATATTTTTTTTCCCCCTCCCTGCTGTTTGGGTGAAACCCCCCGAGCCCTCGCTTTGCCGGCCGAGTGTCCCCGCTCCCTCCCTCCCTCTCGGGAGCGTTTTGGGGCTGGCACAGCGGCGGCCCTAAGCCCGTCAGGGGAGCCTGTTAATTAAATTTGAAAAGTGCAGCGCTTAGAGGGATTGCCGAGGCGGTCAGGTGCTGGGCCATGGGCCCGAACGCCTGCCACAGGCTTGCACTACCACCCACAGCCCTGATCCCGGGACATGTGCGCGGCTTAGGGAGAAATCCCCCGGCACCGGCGGGGTTAACCCCTTCCAGCCCGCGGTTCCTGCCCCAGGTCCGCTCTGGGGGATGCTCTGTGCTCCAGGGACAGGGACAGCTCCCCCAGGAGAGGGGGATTCAGGGAAAATCAGCTCCATTGCCTCCCCACAAGGAATGGAGGGAGCTTTCCCAGGCAGTTCGCACCTCTGGAGCTTTGGGAAAGAGCTGAGGGAGCTGTCTGTGCTGGATCCTTGAATCCCGTGTTTTTTTGGATCCACCCTGCTGATCCTAACCCCGATCCCAGCTCCTCTTTTATTCCAGCCCTGTGGTTTTGGGTTCCAGGGAAAACGGGGAGCTGCCCTGGCTCCCTGATCCCCGCTGGCASTGCCCGGGATGTGCCAGCCCGGGCGGAGGGAGATGTTTGGCACCTCTGCACGGCTGGAATTCCCAGTTTCCCGTGCTCCAGGGGATCCCGGGCTGCAGGAGCTCCTCCCCAGATGCAGGAGGGAGGAAGGATGTGTTTGATCAGAGTGAGTCCCTGCTGTTTGAGTTCCTGCTTGGGAGCTTGATACCATCTCAAAACCAACACGGGAGGCAAACAGTGCCCCTGCTCCGCTTCCAGCCCTTTCTCCTTCTCCTGTTTTTTGATTTCCAGCGGCTCCAGCTGCAGCCAGGACTCCCAGCAGATGGAAGGATTTGCTCGGAGCAGGCTCTGCTGCCGGGCCCTTCCTGGAATCCTACAGGAGCCCCAAAAAGCAGGAAATCTTTTTTTGCAAGGACTCCTCCTCCGATCATAACGCGAGGTGTGAAAAACCCCTGTGGTATTTCAGAGCAGATGTGATTCAGGGCTCACAGCGACCTGAGGAGCTGTCGGGAGGTCATGGGGATCAGTGAATCATCTGCCAGGCACGGGGGATTTATCCAGCTGAGCTCATTGCTGTGCTTTTATGGTGGTGGCTGCTGCCAGCGGGATTTGGGGACACTGAAGGAGCCCAAAGTGTCCCCAGGAGGAACAGGGACCTGCCTGCCGTGGAGGGACTTCACCGGGAGGGAAACCTGAGCTGGCAGGAGCCAGGGCTGCAGCTCCGAGGAGGAAATTGGTGTTTCTGTCGAGCCGTGCAGAGAAAACAAATCTCACCCCCAGGAGCCGCCTTCAAAGGGAGAAACTTCCTGCCCTGGGAGCTGCCAAGGGCTGGGCRGTTCACGTGGCACCCACGGGGCTGGGGAGGGCCCGCAGGGAATCGGGGAATGCTTTGGGTGGGAAGGGAGCTTAAAGTTCCTCCAGTTCCACCTTCCACCACCCCAGGGTGCTCCAAACCCCGTCCAAACCCGGTCTTGGGCACTGCCAGGGATTCAGAAGCAGCCACAGCTTCTCTGGGCACCTGTGCCAGGGTCTTCCACCCTCCCAGGAGAGAATTCCTTCCCAAAATCCCATCCAAATCCAGCTCCTTAGCCTCTATCACCAGAGAGCCCCTGAGATGATGCTCCCTGGAATTTCCTCATTTTGAAAATTTGCTTTTCCCAAATCCTTCCCTGCTGCTCRTCCTCCTTTCTGTGGTTTTCCTCCTCTGTTTTCTCTTTCCTCTCCCACTCTCTCCTGCTTGAAATTCAGAGAAAAAAAAAATGTTCAGCATCCCCAAGAGAACATCTTGGCAGAGTCRTAACTTGTTAAGCGCCGTAATTAAAATATTTCTCTCATTAACTTGGAAATKATGTTTCTTCCTGAGTTATACTGGATTTTTTTTTTTCCACCCTCGCTAATTAAATTGCCAGTTGCAACAAAACTGCTTCAGATCCGCGGGATCCCGGGCTGATGGAGAACYAGCAGAGCAGGAAATCCTTCTCCAAAGGGATCAGGAATCTTCCCTGCCACGTGGAGCATCCTCCCCTAAAGTTGTGACCCCAATGTTCACAGCTCCTGGGAATTTTAGGAAAATCAGGAATATTTCCCCGTGGTTTTGATGATTTCCTGGCTGTTTAGTGATTCCCTGCAGRGTCCTGAGAGGGAGGTTATCCTGGGAGCTGGGTCCTGGAAGCACGGTTTCCTTCTAGGAAGGAATTGCGAGTTTTTGGCAGCAGGAATGGTGCAGGTCGGTTCTGTCCAGGTGCTTTTCCCAGTTTTTTGCTGTGGATTTGCCCTTGCTCAGTGCTGGTGTTGTCTCAGAGGGCTCAGCTGGGTTTTTGCTGCTAAAACTGGGGTAGACCCTCAGGATTCCTGGAAATATCGTCCAAACTCATCCCACCAGCTCTGGGGGGGCTCCGACAGCGATTCCCCCTCTTGTCACCCCCAGGGACCCTTCCCCACCTCTCCAAATTCCTAACTGGATGTTGTCCATCCCCTTTTAAGCAGATCTTTAACCCTCCCCCGAGATTCCCTCCCTCTCCCAGAGCCTGGTGGGTTTGTGCTCTGTGGATCTGGCTGTCCCAGAGCTCGTTTTTCCCATTTTTCCAGCGTTCCCGGTGGGATGAGGAGCAGCAGGGACCGCGGGGTCTCTCGGGTTGCACCCCCCGACCCGACCCGACAATTCCATTTCCCGGGATCCCGGCCGGGGCGCGGCTCAGAGCCCGGCCAGCCCTGTGTACACATCGCCCTGGCAACATTTACCTAAAAAACCCTTTGAGGAGCACCGGCTGCCTATTATGGGCTGTTCCCTTTCCTCCTCGCGTTCGCCGCATGAGCCCGAGGTGCGGGCCCGCCTGAATCACCTCCCCTCCCTCAAAACCTCCACCTCGCGCCGGTTTCTTTGGAAATTATTTCATTTTTAAAAAAATTTCCAACCCCCGCAGAGGATGTCCCAGGTCTGGCTGGGCTGTGAGCAGGGTGGACCCGGCTTGGGCTGGCTCCAAGCGGCCCGGGGCGGTGGCACCGGGATGGGTGGCCCCGGGATTTGGGGAGTGCAGCAGCGGGGTTAATCCGGCGGCAGCGCTGGAGGCGGCCTCGATGGGGCTGGGGCCAAAACTGTCACAACTGATCGAGCCGGGGACGGCTGAGAGAGCTGAGCTGAGTGGATAAGTCAAACCACCAGGCTCGGACCTTGCTTTTCGGGTGGATGAAGGCTGCCAGCGCTCTCCTCGGACTGCCTTGGGGACATTTTCCTCCCAGAGCAGCTGTGACAATCCTTGGCACGCTGGAAGGAAGGGCTGGTGTTTATTCCTCTGCTCATATCCCGGTTTTTGATGAGGATTTCTGGATATTCGGGAGGCTTTTCAAGAGCAAAGCCCCATTAAGAATTGGCTTTAAAAGCCCCTTTTAAAAGATTCTTTTTAAAGGGGGTTTTCAAGCTCAGGTTGGAGAGGCTTGGAGCAGCCTGGGACTGGAAGGAGTCTCTGCCCAGGGCAGGGGGGAACAGGATGGGCTTTAAAATCCTTYCAAACCCAACCCAGTCTGGGATTCTGTGATCTCAGACCTAGCAGGGGGCGGGTGTAGCAAGGCTGAGCTTTGGGTCACTCAGGAGGGCTGAAAAGGATGTTTCACTGATCTCCTTTTACCTGGGAATTCTCAAATAATTTCCTTCAACTTATCAAAGTGTGATGGGGAAATGATGAACTCCCAGAATGTCCTTGGGTGCTGCTTTCTGAGGGGAATTTCAGTTTTGAAAATTTTGGGGTTTCTGTCTTTAAAAATACARTGCTTTCCTGGAATGTGGAGACTCCTGAGTTTTCTTTGATATTGGCAGTCTCCAGAACCCCAGGGCTCATCCCTTCACCTCTTTGCATCCCTGTTTGCCTCGGGCACATCTGGAATTTTGCCTCCCTCCTTGCCAGAAAAGTGTGTTGTAAAGTGTGTCTGCTGTCACTGCTCGTCTTGGGAAAGGAGGGAATCCAAATTCTGAGAATGGAGTGAATCTGGGAAAGGAGGGAATCCAGAATCTGGGAAATTAGCGAATCTGGGAAAGGAGGGAATCTGGAAAAGGAGGTAATCTTGAAAAACGAGGGAATCCAGAATCCTGGGAAGAATCTGGGAAATGAGAGAATCTGGGAAAGGACGGAATCCAGAATCTGAGAATGGAGTGACTCTGGGAAAGGAGGGAACTGGGAAAGGAGGGAATCCAGGTTATGGGAAATTAGTGAATCTGGGAAAGGAGGAAAGCCAGAATCTGGGAAAGGAGGGAAT
>NW_026624291.1:76959-79211 GCF_030028575.1 Malurus melanocephalus
GATGCTCCGGGAGCTCTGCCCTGCYTGGATAAGAATGGGATGGGAATTCCTGTCCCCTCCAGCTGGTGATGGACAGACCCCCATCCTTCATTTGGAAACGCGGCCGGGCTTTACCTCGGGCTGCACACAGGGAATGGCTCTGATTTCCCGCAGGAATTACGGGAAAAAAAGGGTGAATTTTCCTCAGCAGGAATTGTGGAAAAAAGGTGAATTTCCCTGCAGCAGGAATTATGGAAAAGGGTTCATTTTGCTGCAGCAGGAATTGTGGAAAAAAAAAATTAATTTCTCTGCAGCAGGAGTTGTGGGAAAGGGTGAATTTTGCTGCAGCAGGAGTTGTGGGAAAAAAAGGGAATTTCCCTGCAGCAGGAATTGTGGAAAAGGGTTCATTTTGCTGCAGCAGGAATTGTGGGGGAAAAAAAAAATTAATTTCTCTGCAGCAGGAGTTGTGGGAAAGGGTGAATTTTGCTGCAGCAGGAATTATGGGAAAAAATTGAATTTCACTGCAGCAGGAATTGCGGAAAAAAGGGTGAATTTCCCTGCAGTGGCTCCTCCCGGGCAGCGATGCCCTGGCTGAAGATCGAGGCTTTAACTGGAGGAATCGGGGTTTAACCCGAATTTCCAGCCCTGCCGCGGGACTGGCGGATATTTCAGGGCTGACTCAGTCCCCGGGCAGCAGCTGAGCGGGGTGAGCGATGCCCCTTCCCAAGGAGCTGTGGGATGCACGAACACTCAGCCAGGGCTGGCAGCGGCCAAATTCCCGCTGGGAAGGAAAGCGTGGGGGGTTTGATTTGGATTTTAAATGCTGGACAGAGAGGGAGAGTGATTGTCCATTCACGGGAGCTGCCGATTCCTGAAATCCCCGCTGACCCCATCGAGCTCAGCGCTCCCGATCACGGGAATTCCTGGAAAAGCAGCTCCCGGAGGGGTTGGGGTCCATCCTGGGGACAAATCCCCGCGGGTTGGGCTCTCCAGGAACAGCACGGAGCTCCTTTCCCCACCCCCGCTGTCACTTTTCTCCCCCGCTCCTTTCCAAGTGTTTTCTCCGACAGTTGCTTTTTATAATTGGGATTTTTTTTTTTTTTTTTTTTTTTTTTTTTTTTCGCTTCCCTCCCTGGCTGTTGTTACCTGTTCCAGCCCTCAGGCACCGAGCTCGGAAATGCATTCGCTGGGGTTTGCCCCGGCCTGTCCCGCACATCAGCCAGAGGACGGTGTGTGCATCTGTTTGGCATTCAGGAATCGTTGCAGCTTGACAGAGCTTCCTCCTGCCTCCCGTGTTTTCTTTTCCAAAATTATCTGCTTCAAATAACAGAGAAATGAGTGGGGGGATGATGATCTTCGTGTCCTCCTGAATGCTTTTTTTTTTTTTTTGGGGGGGGAATCTCTGGGTTTGGCAGGGCTGCGGGTGGAATTTGTGTGAGGATGGAATTTTTTTTGGATTTATCACTGAAAATGAGCCTCAAGCTGCCCCAGCGCAGGGTCAGGTTGCACATCAGGGGGAATTTCTCCATGGAAAGGATTTCCAAGCATTGGAAGGGAGGTTTGGAGTCGCCRTCCCAAGGAATTACTGGATTTGTCACTTGGCTCTGGGCTGGGGTCAAGGTGGGAATGACCCAAAGATTGGAATGGAAGATCTTGGAAACCTTCCACAGCCCATTAAACAGACAATTATCCTGATTAATCCCTGATTAAACAGAGAAATCCCACCTTTTTCCTGGGAATGTTTAGCTCTCAGGCAGCTAAGGACAGACAGATTTATTCCACGGATTTTTCCATCTACACCTAATAACATCTCTGACTGTGTGTAATTAACTGGGGAGTGATAGGCTCCTAATTACCCCGGGAGAAGGAGTGTGCTTATCTCCATCTCGGGAATTTCATTAAGCCACAGGTTCGGGACCGTTTTGGGGATGTGTTGAAATGTCTGCAGTGGTTCTGGATCCTGCTGGGTGCAGGAGGGAGCTCTGCATCACACCCAGGGTTGATTTGGGACGTTCAGCAGCAATGACAAATCCGCCCTCGTGGTTCTTCCTCAAAACTCGCGGATTCTCCTGGTTCTTGTGTTTTTAGGTGGAATTGGAAGGGGGAAAATCTGTGCTTGACTTCTGGCGGCTGTGCCGTGTAGGAAAAAGAACCCTAAAATAACAGGAAAACGACTGTTCAGCTCCAAAAATTGACAATTATGGCTTCTCCTGTTTGGGTGTGATGGAACCATCCCAAAATTGGGGCGGGTGTTGTGCATTCTGTCGGAATAT
>NW_026624291.1:79996-82393 GCF_030028575.1 Malurus melanocephalus
AAAAAAAAAAAAAAAGCCAGGCTGGTTAAATAATTTATCTGGTAATTAATTATTTTTCTCCTGTCGTTTGAGGCGTTTAGGGAGGAAGAATGGGTCATTGATTGGGGCACTGCTCTGGAAAAGGAGCTTGGGTGTTCCCTGACTTCGATCTGGGAAAGTCATTTCATCTCTTCGTGCTCCTGGTGTTTTCAGGCTAATTATAATAAATTATTACAATTAAATGATGATAAATTTAGTAATTCGAGGGTCTCATGGGGATGGAAATAGCTTTTTATAATACCAGACTGAATATTGATCATATTAGGAGTTAATAAGAAGCAATAATTCTGGAATAATAATAAGGAATAATTCTGGCTATGGGGAAATCGTGGAATTAGAGATTATCCTGCATTGGAAGGGACACAAAAAAATCAGTTTAAATGAGTGTTTAAGACCCTTCCAGCCTGAACTGAGTGATTTGTGATGCTCCTGTGMAGGTGGAGAGGGCCAGGCTGGGAGCACAAACCCTCCTGGGCTATCAAAAAATCCTAATGAGAACTAACAGCTCCAATTTATAAACACTCACAGCAACTTCAACACATTTTTTATCAGAATTCCCATCCTGAGCAATGCAATCTTTGTCTTTTCCATTTTTTGATGTCTCCCCACCCAGCCTGGGACCATTTTTGCGTTCAGACCTGGTTGCTGGGCTCATTGAGGGATGCTGACCTTGAAGAAATTCAAGGAGATGCTGCAGGCAGGACAAAGACATTCCCTGCCTGAGGGAAAACCACGTGAAAATGAGATTTTTACTGCTGAAACCACAGAACTCATTCACGACCCACAGGCTGCGGCCACAAAAGTGCCCTGGAAGGATCCAGAGCTTTCCAAATCGCAGAACTCTCCATCCTCACAATTCCAGATGCTCAGACGCTTCTGGCTCTGCTGAAATTCTGAATTTCGGGGSAAACGAAGCCCTGTAGGACAAAATTCCAGCAGGACCCTTTTGGTTATTTTTCCGCTCTGTGGGGTAAACCCTTCCCTTCTGCCCCCTTTAATTTTACCCGGTCTGGTCCTTCCTTCACAGCCCCGGAGCCGTGAGAATTCCCGGTGTCGCGGGTGAATCAGCGGCTCTGTGCCACCCTGTCCCCTCCTGTCTCCTGTCTGTCCTCTCTCTGTCCCTTCCTGTCCCCAACCTGTCCCCAACCTGTCCCTTGCCTGTCCCCTGCCTGTCCCCTCTCTGTCCCCTGCCTGTCCCTGACTGTCCCCACCCTGTCCCCAACCTGTCCCCTGTCTGTCCCCTGCCCGTCCCCTGCCGATCCCATCTCTATCCCCTTTTCTGTCACCTGCCTGTCCCCTCTGTGTCCCCTCTGTGCCCCCGCTCCCTGTCCCCTCCATGTCCCCTGCCCATCCCCTCCTGTCCCATCTCTGTCCCCTCTCTGTCCCCTCCCTGTCCTTTTCCCATCCCCTCTCTGTCCCCTGTCTGTCCTTTCCCTGTCCCCTCCCTGTCCCCTGCCTGTCCCCAACCTGTCCCCTCTCTGTCCCCTGCCTGTCCCCTGTCTGTCCCCTCTCTGTCCCCTGTCTGTCCCCTGCCCGTCCCCTGCCGATCCTGTCTCTATCCCCTTTCTGTCACCTGCCTGTCCCCTCTGTGTCTCCTCTGTGTCCCCTCTGTGTCCCCACTCCCTGTCCCTCTCTGTCCCCTGTCCATCCCCTGTTTGTCCCCTGCCTGTCCCCTCTCTGTCCCCTGCCCATCCCTGCCTGACCCCTCCCTGTCCCCTCTCTGTCCCCTCCCTGTCCTTTTCCCATCCCCTCTCTGTCCCCTGTCTGTCCTTTCCCTGTCCCCTCTCTGTCCCCCGCCTGTCCCCAACCTGTCCCCTGTCTGTCCCCTGCCTGTCCCCTGCCTGTCCTTTCCCTGTCCCCTCCCTGCCGCCCTCAGCTCCCAGCCTACGTGCTGAGCAGGGGAGTCACAAAGGTAAAAGTGTGAAACCCGATCCCGCGGTGACCTGTCTAATCCTGCTCCCGGCACAGCCAGAGCTGAAATTCTTGTCCTGCCAAACAATGACTCGAGGAGACGACAGGAGGAAGATGAGAAGCTGCAGGGATTTATTTTTATTTTTTTTCCGCTCCATCTCCTGTCTCTTTCGGGACGGAACGCTGCCAGCTGGAAGGCAGGGGAGGCAGGAGGAGTTTGGGGTTGGATCCCTCTCGGTGGGAGATTTGGGAACAGTTTTAGGCAGCTCAGCCTGAATTTGCTGCCCYGGAGGTGAAGGGCTCTGGTTGAGGAGTGAAACGCTTCACCTCCATAAAAAATCTGCCGGTTAGGGTGGGTTTCTACCTGGGGAGCTCCCAAATATTTCCACGTTGGGCTGGAAATGGGTTTTTGGTGTTTTGGGATTGGCTGAGCTTTGCGGGCTCCCC
>NW_026624291.1:83388-88727 GCF_030028575.1 Malurus melanocephalus
AAATCCTTCCTGCAGCAAACCCTTCTCACGGGATTCCCGCAGCCCGGGCTCTGTAATGGAAACGAGCCGCACCTTCCACGCTGTGGGATTACTCACAATCCCGGTAATTAAGAGAGTTAAAGCCCGGCTTTATTGCCTGTCACTTATCACCCAGCACCCGCAATATCTGAGGGATGCATCACAGGCCGGATGCGCCGGGTTCCCACCTGAGGGGACAGAGTTCACCTGCCTTCCCACCCGGGGGGGATTCCGTGGGTCTGACCCATTTTAAACAGAATTTTTCCCTGTTCAGGAGTGTTTTTGGCACCCCTGGGCTCCCAGTTTACCAAGTGAAGCCCTGCAGGGTGATGAGGTGTGAAATCTCCGGCGGTTTCATCACCATTTTGGCCTCTGTGGAACCTTCCCGATTGCTKCTGCCACCAGAGACGTTCCCAGGCTTCTCCCTGCCCCAGACCAAAGCTCCGAGCGCTGCCGGGCTCCTGATCCTCGCTCCCGCCTGCGGGGAAGGCTCTGGGAACGCTGGGGTTCGCTGACTCAGCTGCCCAAAAAGGGGAATTTCACGGCACCGTGGGCACCCAGGGAACGGGGTTACGACACCTGGAGATGAGGTTCAGATCTGGCTCTTCAGTTGGGTGTTTGGTGTCTGCCCTCAAATCTCCTCTTCTTTATTTCTGCCCGATTGTGGAGGGTGAGGTGCTGCTGAGGCACCACAGCTCTCAAATGCTGAGACAATTCCAAAATGCGGGAATTCGTTGCTTCTGCAAACCCCATGACTTCAGAAATAAGAAAAATTGAAGTATTTGGAACCTAAAAGAGCACGTGGCTCTGACTTTCTCCATGCATCCCATGAAAGCTGTGATTTCTGAAGGTCAGGGATTTATAGGGATTTATTTAATGCAGGAAAGTCCCAGGGAAGGGTTTGGTTTTGCCTTTTCCCTGCAAAAACCCCCTGGGTTTGCTCAGGCTGGGTTCAGCTGGGCAGGGACGGGGTTGGAATGGGATGGGATTGGCTTTAGGGTCCTCTCCATCCCAAAGCATTCCCTGATTCCGTGATGCTCTTGCTGCGGTGTGGGAAGGGATCACATCTCCCCTGGGATTATGGGGAGCTGTTGGTGCTGACCCCGTTGTTCTTTCCAGGCAGGAATNCTAAAAGAGCACATGGCTCTGACTTTCTCCATGCATCCCATGAAAGCTGTGATTTCTGAAGGTCAGGGATTTATAGGGATTTATTTAATGCAGGAAAATGCCAGGGAAGGGTTTGGTTTTGCCTTTTCCCTACAATAACCCCCTGGGTTTGCTCAGGCTGGGTTCAGCTGGGCAGGGACGGGGTTGGAATGGGATGGGATTGGCTTTAGGGTYCTCTCCATCCCAAAGCATTCCCTGATTCCRTGATGCTCTTGCTGCGRTGTGGGAAGGGATCACATYTCCCCTGGGATTATGGGGAGCTGTTGGTGCTGACCCCGTTGYTCTTTCCAGGCAGGAATTTCCCCCAATCCGTGCCCCGCTCTGTCACCCCAAAGCCTGGGCAGTGCTTTAGTGACCCTCCACCACGGGRATTTTGGGAACGGGGCACCCTGCGGCCTGGGAGAGCCTCTGAAAGGACGAGCAGTGATTAAAAAAAAAAGAGAATTAGAATTGATTCCTTTTCCGAGCCGTGTGTGTCCGTCCCGGGGCGGTTCCTGAGTTCCGCCGGGATCTCCGGGGCTGTGCCCACACACAAACCCCGCTTTTATCCCGCTCCCATCCCATTCCCTCGGGCATTCCCGCTGTCCATCCCTGCCCTCAGCCGGGCTGCGGTGCCAGGGCAGGGCTGAGAAATCCCCGCGGCGCTCGGGCTGGCCGGGCCGGCACTCGCATCGCCCCGATCCCCCATTCCCATCCCCCTGGCCCCGCTCCCCCCGGCCTTTTGTGGATTTATAGAGCCGAGTGGGCTGGGAACGAGCGCGCAGACACGGCGGGGATGTGCTGTGCATACTAATGACAAGATAGCGCTGCTGCCCCGCGGGGCACTGCCGGGTCAGCCGCTGCGCCTGCGAACTTTATTTATGCGCTCCCTGCGTTCGGTGAGGCTCTGGGGATGCGTCCGGCAGGAAATTGGGGTTGTTTATTTGAAATAAGATGCCGCTCCCCCTGCCCCTTAAAACCTTCTTCTCTTTCTTGAGGAGAAAAAAAAAATCCCGTCTTTGCCATCACCGGTTTGTGAGTGGAGAAAAAGAAAAAAATCCCTTCTTTGCTACCGCCAGTTTGAGTGGAGAAAAAGAAAAAATCCCTTCTTGGCATCACCGGTTTTAGTGGAGAAAAAGAAAAAATCCCTTCTTTGCTATCGCCAGTTTGAGTGGAGAAAAAAAATTTCTTCTTTGCCATTGCCAGTTTGAGTGGAGAAAAAAATTCCCTTCTTTGCCATCGCCGGTTTGTGAGTGGGGGGAAAAAAATCCATTCTTTGCCATCAGAGGCTTGTGAGTCCAGTGAGGAAGGTGGGATGGAGAGGGAGGAAGGAGAGGTGACAAAAATGTCGTGGGGAGCGCTTGGGATTATTTAAACCCCGAGGATTTGACCGTCCTTGGCAGGAGGGCAGAGAAGAGGAAAGGTCTTTTTTTTTTGAGCTTTGGGAGAGCAGGAGCCCATTCCTGGATCCCTCTGGGCTGGCACAGCCAAATCCCTTTTCCTGCAGCTCTCACGGACCCGTTTTTGGTCCCGTTTGGCCGCGGCTGGGGCCGAGGGGAGGCGGTTTTGGTTCTGGCGCGGTGCAGAGGTGGGCGGTGATTTATGCCCGCGGCAGAGAGGTTCCAAAACATCCCATTTTTATGGCATCCCCTCTGGCCCGCAGCCCGTTTCCTCCTCATGTTACATCTTGTCTCCTGCGCTTGGAAGCGCTCTGGGGGCAGGGATTGCCGTTCTCTCTTGTCCTGGGCTGCTTTCTGCCCTGCCCCGGCACCCGGAGCAGGAAAATACGCGAGGAACACGCGGAGTTTGGGGCAGGAGCTTTGCCAGCTCCTGGGGGAAGCAGGAGCAGAGCAGGATTARTCCCTGCGCATTTTCCAGAATCTCCTCAGAGATTTCCAGCCTGGCTGGTGTTGTTGGGATCCAAATGAAGGATTCTCCCTGTGGGGATTGTCTGTGATGAGCTCTTTGTGAGGATAAGRTGTGAATTCACTCATCTGGAGGRTTYCTGGRGCTGWGGTCACCTKGRRCWGTGGTCACCYGGRGCTGTGGTCACYTTGRACAGTGGTCACCCGGGGCTGRGGAATGGCTGGAAGGGAACTGGCCCAAGGCCGGGTTAATTGGGATGGGGGAGTTTTGTGACCCCGTCCCCCTCTGGTGACCCCATCTCCCACCCCCTCTGTGGGTGCCCAGACTCTGGGGTGGGATCTGCTGCCAGATAAACCCGGCTGGGCCAAACCCGAGCCCAGCAGGCAGGGAAAGCTCTCTGGGCTGGCAGAAATCCCAATAACCCTGCTCARCATCCAGCCCCGTTCCTTTCTCATCCATGAGAGAGTTCAGGTTGGGATGGGGCACCACCAGCTGCTGCCTGGGGAAGGAAAAAGGGAAAAATCAAACAGAAAACCCTCCAACAGCACAGAAGAGCCACCTAAACCCCCCCTCAGCCGCTCTCCTTTGTGTTCCCTGCACACAAACCCCATCCCAGCCCCGCTATTTCCATGCCGGGCACTCTGAGCTCTAATTGGGGTGGCCTCGCTTTCCCAGGCCCTGTGGCTTGGCAGGGCTGCAGATGTCCCCGAGGTGCTGGAGCAGGGCTGGGCTGGGTGCAGGGGCCCTGGCAGGAGCGTTSCTGGCACCCAGCCCGCTCCCTGAGCCGGAGAGAACAGCCCGGGCAGCGGGGCTGAAGGGCAGCGCCACGGGGAGAGAGTAAAAAACCTCCACGGGAACACACCCTGCTCCTTTTGGGGGTTTTGTGTCGAGGGGAAAGGTCCCGGRCTGCTGAGCGAGGATTCCTAATGAGCTCTGCTCTAGGAAATCCCTTCCCTGGTGCTGTGTCCAGAGCARTCATTGCTCGATAAAAATCTGTGTTTGTGTCACATTCTGCATCATCCCGGCGTTCCTGTCACTCCAGTGCCGGTTGGAAAGTGTTGTTGGAGGGGTGTTTTTGGGGGTGTTGTTGGAGGGGTGTTGTTGGGGGGTGTTGTTGAAGGGGTGTTTTTGGTTTTCCAGCTTGATTTTTGAGGGCTGTGTCCCCTGTTCATTCCCAGCCTGCTCCTGCCCACCYCTCCTCCAACAGAAAATGATTTTACAGCTGAAATCGAGGTTCTGAAGTCAGAAATCAGAGGGAATCTCTGCGCTGAGAGGTTTCTGCAGGGGCTGCTTGAAGAGTTTCCCATTTTGGGGATGATTTGGGGCGGTGTGATCCCGTTCCTGGGCCTGGGGAGGGTGTGGCTGTGTCCTGGAGGGAAGGCTGATGCCACCTCTGGGGACTTCAAGGTGAATCCTGAGCAGTTCGAGCTGTGAAAGCTGAGCTTGGGTACCTTTGGGAGCGGAGCTCTCAGGGATCCCACACATTTCCCCTGCAGCACCCCAAAGCCAGTGCGGGGTGTCCAGGCCGCTGTCCTGCCCCTGGTGCCCTTCTCCAGCACCAAGAGCYCCCTTTCTCCTCCTCCCTTTCCTGAGGACTTCCACAGAAATCGGGGAGGATTTCAGTGTAACCAGCCCTGGATGTGCCCCTTATTTTTAAACCCATATTTATTTTAAACCCCTATTTATTTTTACACCCCCCTTTATTTTACACCCCTTTATTTACACCCCTTATTTTTACACCCCCTAATTTTTACACCCCCGTTTATTTTTACACCCCCCTCACTGTCAGGTGCTCCCTGAGCTCAGGGTGCTTTTGGAGGTCTCTGAGGGGCTCTTTTACCCCTTGAACTCCAATCCTGTGCTCCATCCTTTATCAGCGGGGTCCCTCATTCCTGCAGGACTGCTGGGCCTGGGTGGTTTCCCCATAAAACCCGGGGGTGACCCCGCTTTTTTTGGGGAGAGCAGGAGCTCAGAGGCCCCAAGGAGAGCCCTACTCTGTCCCTGCTCTCTCCCTGCTCTCTCCTTACTCTGTCCCTGCTCTGTCCCTGCTCTCTCCCCGCTCCTCCTGAGAGCTTTCCAGATCCCTTCCTGGGATTTTCAGTTTGCCTCTCCCAGGTTTTGGCTCGGAGCCTCCCGCAGCTCCTGTTTTTGAGCACAAAGCTGTGTTTGCAGKTGAAATCCAACCCCGGGAGCCTCCCCTGCTCTCCCCTCCCTCCTTGGCCAGCCCAGGGCTGGCGCTTTGGGAGCGGATGTGGGAGTTTCCTCCTCCTGGCCTTCAGGTAACTCACCCACCTGCGGCCCCGGAGTTA
>NW_026624291.1:88766-89759 GCF_030028575.1 Malurus melanocephalus
AAAAAAAAAAAAAAAAAAAAAAAAAAAAAAATTGTGCGGAACTGGGCTGGGTTTGCAGGAGCCACTTTCCAGCAAATCCTTCATGGAAACCTCCCGGTGCCCCCTCCCGCCGAGCCCCGGGGGCTGTGCTGGGATGGGGATGGCTGAGCACGGTTTAACCCTTCCAGCTTTGCCCAGCGCATTCAGGGATTCACCCCGAATGGATCCCGAATGGATCCCAAATCCACAGATTTGGGGTGCAGATCGCGCAGGGGATGTGCCAGCAGGGTGAACACATTCTCGGAGAGGGAATTTCTGGGCTTTGTTGTCGGATTGAGCCTCCCGGCCCCACCGAAGGCAGCTTTTAGATGCAAATGCACTTTGCCTCCCGCTTTTTTAATGTTTTACTTCTCGTAATTGCCGAGACCGGTTGTAATTTTGGGACGTGGCTGGCTTGCCGAAAGCAGCTTCCCCTTGTGAGTGCTTCCCATGGCCGGGGAGATTTCTGATTTCTGCCCTCTCCCTGTATTTATGATTTTATTTTTTTGTGGGTTTTTTTGGTGTCTCAGGTTGAAGGAAGCRAAGGAGCCGCCCTGGCTCACATTAGTGCCGGAAAGTCCTGAGGCGCGGGGTTGAAAAACGACACGTGTTAACCTTTGAGGGCTGGATTCGATTTTGTTGTGTTTTCAGTCCGACTTTGCTGGGAAACAATCACCATTTGGGGCCAGAGCTCGGCAGCAGCGGCTGCGTCAGCCCCTGGAGCGGCTCCAGCGTGCTCCTGCCCCTCCTGGGCTCCTGCCGCCGCCTCTCCACGGCTCCCCTCGCAGGGATGAGCTTTCCAAAGCTCCGGCTCTTAACCCTGAGCCTGGATTGCGACACCGCAGCTCCCCCCAAAAGCAGGGCAGGCTCGGTGCGAGCGGCGGAGATTTTATCGTGGTTATTGCACAACGAGCTGGGGCTGTCCCAGGGGAGCGGGGTTTGGGATGGGCTGTGCATCCCTCTGTCCATCCCTCC
>NW_026624291.1:91218-93183 GCF_030028575.1 Malurus melanocephalus
GATGAACAGGGAAGAGCAGCTCCTACTGAAACTCTTGCCAAACACAATTTCAGCCCAGCCAGCACAGAATCCTGGTGCAAAGTGCCACCCTCAGAAAGGCAATGCTGTGTTCCCTTCTCTCCCTTTCTCCCCTCAAGCTCTGGCTGCAGAGCGCCGGCAATCTCAGCTTTCATCCAAAGCTGAGCTGCGGCCCTGGAGGTTGCAGAGGGGAGCTGAAAGCGCCGCTCTCGCAGGACTCGACGCTTGCAAAACTCAGCGAGGCTTGCAGGAGGTTTGGCTCAGAGCTGGCTCTGGCACTGAGGCAGCGTGGCTCTGACCTGGAGCCTCAGGAAATCGGCACTGGGGCTGAGCTCAGGGCCAGTTTGGGTGTCCTGGGTCTGGAGGGGCCACGGACAGGACGGGCTCGGTGTGAGATGGGTGGCACCGGGCCAGGGGTGGCACAGCGAGGGGGAAATGGTTCTGTGCATTGAAATGTGCCCTTTCTGAGGGGTTTTGGAGCTCCTGAGCCTCCTGCAGCCCCTTCCCCAGCGAACAAACCGAGAATTGTGGGTGCCTGCCCCAAGGAGCCCTGGGGAGGGGACACGCAGAGGGGAAGGGACGCGTTTGCCATCCCGCTGCTGAGCCGGGGGAAGAGGATGCAGATCTCAGAGGGGTTGGGGCTGTAGGTGCCTGAACTTTGGCTGTGGCACCAATTTCCTCTTCTTGCAGTTATTGGCCGCTCCATCTGCGCCTGACCTTGCTCTTGTTTAACTTGGCTTGGGCCGGGGCTGCTGCCTGTTCCCAGGGATGGATTTTTTACCTCTGTGCCAGTTGCTTTGGGGGAAAGGGCACAACTTCCCTGACTTGTTTGGGTTGTGGGTCTCCTAACACCCCGAGCAAAAACACCCCAGAGTGCTCTCACCTTATAAAACACACCCTGGCAGGGACTCTCTGTCTGCTCTTTCTTAACGGGATCGTTCAGCCAAGGCAMCCAGTGAGTGATTTTCCTTTTTGCTGGTGGCACCTCCAAGGCTTTGACATCCTGAGTGGTCTGGGATCCCTTTGGGGMTGCAGATCCCTGAGGGATGATAATCCTTCAGCTGACACACCACGGTTGAGCCCCTGAAGCTGTGAGGGATGGTAGGGGGTGGATTTCCAGCCAGCAGAAGGGTTGGAAGGCTGTGAGGATCCCCCAAAGGGATGATGGCTGTGCTTTGCTGGGAATACCGATGGCTCCGGAGACATTCCAGCACACGGGATCGCCGGATCCGGGCTCCCCCAGCCCGGTCCTTGATGTAACCTGGGCTGGGAGTGAAGGGATGGAGGGAGAACAGAACAGGGATGTACCAGGAGTGAAGGAGAACAGCACTGGGATGTGCCGGGAGTGCGGGGATGGAGGGAGAACAGCGGGGGGATGTACCGGGATGGAGGGAGAACAGCACCGGGATGTGCCGGGAATGGGGGGATGGAGGGAGAACAGCGGGGGGATGTACCGGGATGGAGGGAGAACAGCACCGGGATGTGCCGGGAATGGGGGGATGGAGGGAGAACAGCACTTGGAAGTGCCGGGAATGAAGGGGTGGAGGGAGAACAGATTTTGGATGTGCAGGGGTGCTGTAGGGAGGACGGGAGGGCACAGCTGCCATCCCTGCGGGCAGCAGGGTGACCCGGGCAGTGTCACCGCTCCGCAGGGCGCTGCTCGCTGCTCCGGCCCCGCACGAACCTGCGGCTCCCAGCCCGCGGAGGTGGCGGCAGAGAGAAGCCCCGGCGAGGCTGAGCTGGCTGCAAACCAGAGATAAAGGGTGAAAATGGCTTTTTGGCCTCTTGTCGCCTTGGCCAAACTCGCGGGGAGTGTGGCGGGTGGGTGTCCCCGGGGCAGGGACATCCCGGCTCCAAAATACAGAATATTCCTGGCATCCTCCCGGCCCCGGGGCAGGGGAGCTGTCCCGGCTGTGAGTGACCACCTGAACGGGCAGCTCCTCGCCC
>NW_026624291.1:97484-106469 GCF_030028575.1 Malurus melanocephalus
GGGGGTGGGGAGGGCGGCGGGGGGGACGGAGGGGCTGCCGCTTGTGTGAATGTGCCCCCGCTCATTGTTCCGCGGCTTTATTCGGTGGCCTCGATGGGACTGATTTAGAAATCCTAATCAGGGAGCAGTCTCCGCGCCTCCCGAGTGTGACACAACTTGAGCTGCTCCGGGGCGCCTTTGTTCCCTAATGACAGCTGACTTCATGCAGCAGTGGGAACAGTTTGAGCATAACTCCGCACCGCCGGGCTGGCAGCTGCAGCCTTAACTCCTTGTTGCCCACCTGCGCTGGGGACAGCGGGGTCCCGGGAGGGGGCACAGCCCGAGSGAGGGGAGCCCTGCAGGGACAGCGGCGTCACCTCGGCCACCGCTCCCGAGGGCATGGAGGGCGCAGAGGCGCTCTGTCTGTTTGCAACGAAGTTCCCCAGGCGCTGTCGCTGATCTGTGGTTCTTTTTAGACTCGTTAAAGTTGGAAAAATCCCCCRAGATCATCGAGCTCAGCCTTGGCTCCAATCCCACCATGCCAAATAACCSAGGGAAGTGAAGGGCTGCGTGCTGCAGGTGTCCCTTGGGAAGCAGCTCGGATTATCCCAACCTCTGGCACTGCTCGAGGCTCTGTGGAGGAGGGAGGGARGCCGCGTTTTGGACTCTGCCCGTGCAGTTTTGCTGGGCTCGGAGCGCTGGACGCGCAGCGCTTCCACAGCGGCTGCGGGGCATTGACATCACCCGCATTGAAAGTAAAAGGCATTGAGTCATTCCAAGATGTTCCCGGAAGAGCCTCGTGGCTCTGCCAGCACCGAGCCTGGGAGCCAGCGTCATTCTGCCTCTGTTGGCCCCGGTTCCTCCCCGCAGGCAAAGCCGGCCCTGCGCTCCCGTGTCCGGCTGGAGCCCCGCGCCGCGCTCGGGATGGGGCTCGCAACAGTTAAACCCTTTCTTTTCCCCTTTTCTGTTTGTTGTCAAACCGCCGCCGTGACCTGGGAAAATACTTGTGGAAAATTACCCCTATTAGAGGGGGGCGGCAAGGGGCGAGGCCGAGCTGGCTGGGCTTGACGGGCCGCGCTCCTCGCTCCCACCCCGGGGCTGCAGCAGCTCCGTGCCGTCCCCCCCGGCCGCTCCCACCGGCAGATGGGTCCGGCCCGCTTTTCCCAGCACCTGGGACCCCTCTGCCAGCCGGGATCGCGGCCGCCCATGCTTGGCCAGGGTCTCCCTGGCGACGGGGCCACGGGATGCTGTGCAGTCCATTTGTCACCAATTGTCACTGTTTTGTTCTGCCTTGTATGCGCACTCGATTGTGTCACGGGGGAGGTGAGGAGGAGCAATCAGCCCTTGTCTAATGGGCTGCGGGCTCCTGCTGCGGGGGAAGAAACGGGGCTGGGCCTGCCCAGGGATGGGGAATGGGGATGGGAATGGGAACGGGAATGGGAATGGGAACGGGAATGGGAATGGGAATGGGAATGGGAATGGGAAAGGGAATGGGAATGGGAACGGGAATGGGAATGGGAATGGGAATGGGAATGGGAACTGGACTGGGAATGGGAAGGGAATGGGGAAGGGAATAGGAATGGGAATGGGGAAGGGAAAGGGAATGGGAATGGGAACAGGGAAGGGAACGGGAAAGGGAACGGGAAAGAGAACACGAATGGGAGGCACTGGACCTGCCCTGCCCGAGCACCCCAGGTGCTCTCAACATGCGATGGTTCCTGGAGCCCTGCGGGGCCACACAAAGGTCCTGGCGTGGATCACGCAGGAGTTTAGGTAATTTTGTCTCTGCAGGGTGGCTGTGTCCCAGGATGAGGGGGGAGCTCCAGGGTGTCAGCTCTGCCCCTCCTCAGAGTGCCCAATGTCCCCATCCTCCTCCACGGTGACATTGGCCCCCTGTGGCTGTGGGATGCAGTTTATTGTCCCCTCAGCCTAAGGGGGGTGGGTTTCCTGCAGGAAAAACCCATCCAGAGGAATCCTGACCCCGGGGCAGGTTGGGGTTGGATTAACACCTCCTTCCTGCCTGGCTTCTGGGCAGCCCTGATTCCCCCCAGAGCACTGCTGAAGGGGGTTTTGATGCGTTGTGGGTTTTGGTGCAGCTCTGTCAGCACCTGCCAGGCTTTGGCTGGAGATCTGTAAGTGTTTGGAACCTCATACTAAACTATACAAATATATTTTTATATTTTAATTTCTCTTCCATCTGCCTCACCATCCCCACCAGACCCCAGTGCCACGATCCTTGGCTCCACCAGCCCCATTTTTTCCTTTACTCTCCCAACCCTGAGAGCCACCAGCACTGCACTGGGGCCCTGGCCAAGCCCGAGCCTCAGCACCCACACTCAGGTTCTGCCCTGAACCCTTAACTCAGCCCGGGCTGGCCAAGAATTTACGGGAATCCGGGGAAGTTGGGAGGAGCTGGGGGAAGCTGCAGCGCTCAACCCCACACCAGGCAAGCTGAGGCTGTTCCAGTTTGGCTCCCGGAGCTGAAACCCCACAGAGGGAAGGGAAAAGAGGGTGTCCCTGGCAGGGAGCTTTCCCAGAATATGGGATTTGCCAGGTTCCTGTCCGATCCACGTCCCCAAACGTGATCCCACTCCTTGGCTCTGCAGGCTGGGGGAGCCTCGGGATGGCTGTGCCATGGTGCCACCCYGGGGTTGGGTTTTAGGKYTTTTTTGGGGTTTTGTGCCYGCTGCCCACCCAGATTCTCCCATCTCTGAGCCTGGCAGGAAACGGGCCCTGTGTGGGAGCTGGATCCAGCTGAAACGGGGCCAGGGGAGCAGGTTCTGGCCTGGAAAATCGGTGTTGAGGGAGAAGRTAAAGCAGGGAAGAGTGGCAGGGTGAGGTGGAGGATTGGAGGAGCTTTGGGAGATTTTCAGGGATGYCTCCAATCCCCCCAATCCACCGGCATCGCTTTGGGACAACCCCAAGGAATCCCTGGTGGATTCCAGCACAGACACAAAGCTCCAGGAGCTTCTCGGGACAGTGGGAATTTTCTGTTTCACATCAAAACTGTTCTGAGTGCAGCTGAGTGAACAAGGGAATGGCTGGGAGCAGGGAAAGGTGACCCCAAACAAAATCTCTTCTGAATCTCTTCACTGTGGGGTTTTCCCCTAAAAGAGCGGGGTGAAATTGTAGAAATCCTGGATTTGGGGTGTCCTCTGCTCGCTCAGCATGGAAGGACCATCTCCTCCTCACTGCTTGGTCCTTTGGCACTTGGGGACCTTTTTTGGAGAAAGTTTAGGGTTGGAGGCACATCTGCTGCGTGTATTCAATCCTCAGGGGCTCACTCTGTGCCCAGGGCTGGTTTTGGGGTGCTTGGGGCCGGCTGTGGGGTCTCAGTGTGGAAGGTGATCACAGGGGGATGGACTGCAGCAGTGGGAGGAGAAAAAGTGGGATTTTGGCTGTGATTAACCCCAAAAGGAAGGAAATAGGGTTTGTRTGGGTATTTATTTGAGGAAAGGCAGCGATGCTGGTGCAGAGCAGTTCCTTTGGGCTCYTCTCCTTTTCCCACCAGGTGCTTCCCACCTGCACCCAGCCCTTCCCAYCCCATCACTGCCATCCCTGCTGTGCTTCCCGGAGCTCCTCTCTGCTTTCCAGGATCCCAAAAATCCCTGACCACCCCCTCCCTTCTGCCTCCATCCCTCCTGCTCCCTCCCGGGGCGGATCCGCACCTCGCCCGCCCGACACAGAGGAAGCGCCGGYGATGATGCAAAAGAGCTTTTGTCAAAATATTTTCGGAGGGAATTAAAAATAGCTGAGGGAGCCGAATCTATTTGTGTTGCTGGGAAGGAGAGGGCTGGTCCGGGCTGTCTGCTCCAGGTGCCGGCAGCGGGAAGGGCTGGGTCACGCCGCGGATTTGGACGCCAATCCCTCRGTTTCCCACAATGGCAGTGGTTGGAGGGTGAGGCTGATTTTTCCCTGCTCCTTCTGTCCGGCTTCATTCCTCCATCCCAGCGTGGAAAACTCAGCCTGGCTCCTGTTCAAAACGAATGGGAACGCATCCATCCTAACAAGGCTGATCCCGCAGATAGAGCGGAATTCCTGCCGCAGGGATATCCCAGCCCCGGGGCTCAGGGTGCCCTTCCTGTGCTCCAGCCTGGATCTCCTCGGAGAAGCCCTGGAGCTGTTGATAAAAACGCTTTTAGTGTGGGATTTTCAATTGTTTCCCGTTGGGGTTTCCCAATGTTTTGTCGGTTGTGTTTTCCCGGGATTTGGGCCCTGGGGGAAGGTCAGGACTCTCCTGTGTCCACYTTTGTGACCACCCTTGGAGGCCACACCTGGCCACGCCGAGGTCCAGTCAAATCCCATCAATTCTGTCTGCACCCCAGGCTTCCATCCCCGAGCGCTCGCAGATGATTTTAATTGACCTGCTTGGAATTTTCCGACCAAYGCTTGACCCTTTCTCTCCCAGAATCTTAATTAATTCCCAGAGAAAAGTTTGGCTTTGGATTTTGGGATCTTCAGCCTCTAAAACGGCTTCTCCCCCATCCTTCCCCCTTTCCTCGCATTTTCCCTTTCAATTCTTCACTCCYTCTTTATTTTCTTTTTGTTGTCTGAGCGAGGCAAAAAGGGGGAAAAATAATTCCAAGCAGAAATSAAGAACCTGGAAAGGTCTGAACATTTTCCTTTGGCTCCTTCCTGAAAATGAGAACAATCCCTTTGTTGGAAGGGTTTGATTCCCATCCTGACCCTCTGGAGATCTTTTGGGATAAGGTGGTGACCACTGCAGCCACTTTCCTTGTCCAGGAGCCAGAAAGGAGCGGGGATGGTAAATGGAGGAGGAAAAACTCTCATTGCTCATTTTCCAGCGGGATTTTTCTGTCTGGCGCCCTGGATGAGCAGAGCAACCCTTGGCCCATCTGTTTCCAGCCCCMWTWAAAGGCCTTTGCCTGCATGTGGCCCTCGGAAATAAAATAAAAATAAGACCCTTTGGTCTGAAAATGTCAAAGGCTCTTTCATCCTGGCCGCCCCCCAGCTGGGCCCACATCCTCCCCAGGCTGGGCAGGAGGAGAGGGTTCCCACCATGGCTCGTCCTGGCTGAGCCTCTCCCCCCRTCCCYGCCCCGTTTTTGGGGARGAGAAGGAAGTTCAGCGCTCGGGGTTGGTGACCTCTGAGYGCTGCTCCCCTGGAATTCTCCTCCGTGCCCTTCCCTCCGCTCCCCAGGCTGGTTTGGGGTGAGGAGGGAGGAGGGGAAAGGCTGTTCAGCACGGGYTGGGAGGAGGGAAGGGTCTGAGGGGGTTTAGGGGAAAGGTTTAGGGGTTTAGGACAGCAGGAGGATGTTAATGACTGGGCAGATTGCTCCATGATGGGCTGGCTTCTTCCTCACCCTCATCCTCCTCACCCCATCCTCCTCACCCCATTCTCCTCACCCTCATCCTCATCATCCTCCTCATCCCCATCCTCCTCATCTTCCTCACCCTCATCCTCCTCACCCTCATCTTCCTCACCCTCATCCTCCTCACCCTCATCCTCCTCACCCCATCTTCCTCACCCTCATCCTCCTCATCCCCATCCTCCTCATCCCCATCCTCCTCATCCTCATCACCCTCATCCTCATCAGCCCTGGTAGTTCAGGCCCTGCTCCATCCTGCTAGGAGCCCATGGAGGATCAGCTTCTTTAGGATCTGCAAATCTTTAGGATTTGCCATCGTGGCAGCTCCAGGGAGGAAGTTTGGGTGGAACTCCAAGCTTTGGGAAGTTGTGCTCATTGAAAGAACATTTTAAGGGATGYTCCAACCCTAACCMTAACCATAACCCTAATTCTAACCCTAACCATAACCCTGATTCTAACCCTAATCCTAACCCCAACCCTAATCCTAACCCTAATTCTAATCCTATTGATGGGAAGCTGCAACTCCAGAGCCCCATTTCTGATTCTGTTCTGGGTTAGAAAGGGGTCACTCCATGGGGCCAAGGTGCTCCTGGAACCAGGACTGGTGGGGTGTGACCCCTTGGAGAAAGGGATGGAGGAGCCTGAGCTCTGCAGCCTCATTTTTAGGTAGGACAGGCCTATCGACGCCTTCAAACACAAGAGAAATTGTTGGAATTAAGGTTTTCTCCCCAATATTTGAAGCAGAACATTTTCAGGGTTTGTGCCAAGCCCTGCCTGTCCTGTGTGGGATTCCCTCAGCCCGGGATCAGGGCTGGATCCCCATCCTCGTGTGATCCCAGGTCTGTCCTGCCTTTCCCATCCCCAGGCCTGGTCTGAAATCCCCTCCTGGGGATGCTCCCTTTTATTGGAAACAGAACCTTTCGGGAATGGCTCCCTCCTCCTCCTCCTCCTGTGGCCACTCGGAGCTCGGCCATTCCTCTCTGGCCACCCATCGTGTCCCCTTTGCTGTGTCCTGCTCCTCCTCCTCTCCCCATTCCTCCCGGCTCGGGCGGTTCCTCTCCCTCCGTGTGGGGCACAGTCCCCCCGGTGCTACCGGTGACACCGAAATAAGTGGAAAAACCACTCGGTTTCCCTGGAGGTGTGCTCAGGGCAGGGCATTATTATTATTATTATTTTTTTTTTTTTGGCTAACCAGGCCTCCCCAGCAGCTGTTGAGCAATCCCCGGTCCTCCCAAAACAAACAGGGAGCAGCTCTGGTGGCCAAATGTTGCAGGCGCGATGGAATGAGTGTCAGCAGAGAGCCGCGGGGCTGCTGAGCACAGCAGCTGCGCTTCCTCCTCCTCCTCCTCCTCCTCCTCCTGGGGACACCGGGAGCTGGGCAGGGACAGGGAACTCGGCTGGAGCAGCCTGCAATCCCAAAGGATAATATTTGAGGACAAGGATGTTGGATTTGCCATGATGTTCTTTAATTTTAACCATTTAGGGGCTTATCCCATAAGCGGAGGCTGCTTTTTTTTTTTGGTGTTTTAAAACTTCTTTTGTGTATTTTTTTGCGTGTTTTTTTTTTTTTTTTTTTTTTCCCAGCTGATGTTGCCGTGGTTCGCTGTCTCCCGGGGTTTGGGCTGGGACAGGGGTGTGACAGCTCTGTGTGYGTGTCACCTCCTGCCTCTCCTCACCATCCTGGGCTCAGCTCCCAGCTCCCCCAAAATTCTCCCCAGATGTAAACCATCCCAAACCCCGCTATTATTCAGCCGTGAAATAAAACCCTGCTGCTGTTTCCCTCGCAGAAAACCGAGCCCGGCTCTGGAGAGGATCCCGGGGGTAACACCTGACATCTGGGCCGGGCTGGAAAGCGCTCCCCGGGAAATCGCGGCACGGAAATGTCCTCAGCCCCTGTCCCCTGATCATTGCCGGGATTGTTGTTATTTACGGGCGGTTTCTCGGCCTGGGGGATGGAACAGGGCTGGGCTGGGCTCTGTCATTCCCCGCAGCCCCCGAGATGATCCCGAGCTGCGGGGCAGAGCGATGGGCTCGGTGATAAAAACAACGAGGTGAAAACTGCAGGATCGCAGCATTTAAAAACAGGGTTTTTATTTGCTTTTAGGGATAAAAAAACCACAAAATACCCGGGGGATCAATGGGGCAGCCCCAGGGATGGGGCTGAGCTCCAAAACTGGGATATTTTGTGTCACAGGAGCATTTCTGGCAGGATCTCAGCTCTCCTGATCCGCGTTCCTCCCTCAGCGCTCCCAAATCCTTTTTGGTGCTTGCAAAAGGATCCGTCGGAACTGCAGCTGGGTTTGCCTTCATAGGGGAGCAATTTCAGGGCAGTGAAGGCTTTTAGGATCAAACTGGGGTCCAGAAATTCTCCTTTCAGTCCCCCCTGGCCAGCTGGGGTAAATCCCCTAAGCCAGCGTTCCCCCCCGCCCCATTTCCGCCCATCTTTTCCCCATTTTGCTTATTCAGACCCCAAAACCCCGAATTTCCGAGGGGTTTGCGCCATCCCATGGGCTCTGCCGTGCACAGGAGATTCCAGGCTGTCCCTGCAGATTGTGCTGCTCATTAACAGCACCCAGGGTTCTCAGAGCTCTCAGAGATCCCATTAATTCGGGTCCCCGGGAGCTCCCCGTGCCCTGAGCGCTGCTCTGACCCTTCCTGGCACTGCCAATGCAATGAGGGCACGAAGTCTCTGCCCTGTTCTGGGATTGCCCAGAAAATTATCACATTTCTTCGTGTTTTCATGCACCAGGCAATCCCAAAAACACGTTCAGGACATGGCCCAAACCCTCCTGGAAAAGCTCTAGGGAGGCTTTACTATTATTCCAATTTTTTATTATTATTCCCAATTTTTATTATTATTCCCAATTTTTATTATTATTCCCTTTTTTTTTTTTTGGTGGTAGTTTTTGATGCAATTTCAGCAAATTTCTGTACTGATCACCAAGATCCTGTCCAGCTCTGGGGATCAGTGTGGAATATGTGCAGACAGGTGATGGGGACGATGTTCCCCCTTGCTCCAGAGCCCTTGGGAAGGTGTGAAAACGTCCCTAAAATAWTCCAAACCCTTCAAAGTGCTGAGCAGAGCCCCCAGCCCGGCCCTGACAGTGATTATCTGAATTAGGAGAGCTCCTCTCCCCATTTTTCACCCCCCTCTGAATCTCCCAGCCCCTGAGCCTCATCATTTTTAGGCTGGAACAGTTTTTTTTTTAAGCTGAACCTGAGGCTTGCATAAGACTCTTAAAATTAGTGCTGCCTTTCAAGCCCAAGGGCCGGAATAAGGTTTACAAGCCATAAAAGCCTCTTATCAAAGTTGATTTCCTCCAACGCACCTTTCATCTTTTATAGTATTTGCTTTTCAAATCCTTGAACTTAAAAGGATTAAACAGGTTAAAAAAAAAAAAAAAAAAAAAAAAAAAAAAAAAAAGGGAGGGGGGAGAGAAAACAAACAGGAGGGAAGATGGATTGAGTCTGGATTAGGGGAGGCCCGTATGAAATATGAATTAGGAGAAAGTCCAAACAAAGAGTTGTCATTTTTTTTTTTCTGAGCTGCTGAACATTAACGYGCTCCGCAGGTCCAGCTTGGGGGAATATTTAATTTCCCCGGGTTATTTTTTCACTTTGCAAAAGGGAGGGAGCAGGGAGCAGCTGAGCCGGGGCAGTTTGGGAATTTGTGTTGT
>NW_026624292.1:0-21670 GCF_030028575.1 Malurus melanocephalus
CTGCACAGGCGAGCAGTGGAAGATCTGAGCTCACAGGGTGCTTGGGAAAGTCTGGTGCACACCCTGAGTTTTTTGGTCAGTGCAGTGCTCTCTCTGTGCTGTGCTCCCTTCATCCAGGTGSGCACTGAGGACTCAGAGGGTGCTTACAGGTGTTGTGCTTTGTTTAAAACGGTCCAGTATGTAAGGATGAGGAACAGGTTTTTTTTGCATAGATCAGTTGCCAAATATGCTTCATTGATGAGAGTTACAAGAAACTGGAAAGCAGTGAAAGAAGAGGCTGGGACCCAAACCAGGTGTTTGATGTTGATGTTTGRTGTCCAACTCCTGSCCCCCCACAGRAMCATCCCCRAGACTCACATCATGTTACATCTGGTTTCACAAGCAAATTTGCAAGCTTTGCTAGCACTTACTTCAGTTTTCATCTGACAGATCAATGAGACAATCTGTTGCATTTGCACCTTTTAACAAGATGCTAAATGTRGGCCTGTTTTGCTGCTCCAGTTACAACCCTACTGGTTTTATGTCTGTACTGCTGAAGTTCTTATTAATTTGTGTTTTGTGGTTGGGTTTTTGGGGGGCTTTTTGTCTCCAGATTGGCACATAGATTTAAAAATAGGATTGGGCATGATAGATATAACAATTTGAAGTCTTAGTGCAGCAGTCAGCTTTGTATTGCAGTGCTCTCAACTGAGCCCATGGTGCTGGTGAAAATTCTGTGTGTGTAGTGTGCAGTGTGATTTGCAGGATGAGACCTGCTAGTCTAAATTAGCCATCTCTGCATAGATGTAATGCTGTGAAGTACTAATTAAGCTGAAATCCCTTTGACATCAGTGGGATTAAGTGGGCACTTAAGTGTTGCTGTCAGTTCTTTAGCCCCTTGTGAGGGTTGTCATTTTCTTATGGTGTCAGCAGCTAACAGAAGAAAGTGAGTGTAGTTTTTAAGAATAAACACTTCTACAAAAGGTTAAACTAAACCCACTGAAAATATTAATTAGCATATTACTTTGTTCTGCTAATATTCTGAATGTGCATTAGAGCCAGCCCCAATGTGCCCCAAAAGCTGGGACCAACTTGTAGAGGAATCAAAGGTGCTGAAATGGTGATAGCCACCCTTGGATGTGTTTAATGCAGCTCTTGAGGCAGGCAAATCCCTCCCTAGCAGCTGAATAGGCTCTGAAATACTTGGATGGGCCATATCTCTGGGATTTCCATTTGGTACCCAGAGATGGTTTTATTTTTCAGCTGGCAGCCAGCCCAGCATGGAGAGTAGGGAAGAATAGAGCAAAATGATCCTCATTTCTCAGASAGCAGAGTGATCTCTGTGAAGCCAGGGCATGGGAGGGTCCCTCKACAATGGTGGGAGGATGCAGTCTGCCTTTTGAGACAACCTTTTGCCTCTTTGTCTTACTTTTTGTTAGTCAAGACTATAGAGCCAAGGAAGACAGTCTAAAAAAATTAGGGATAGTGAAGTGTTGGGAATTAATGATACAGTGAAAAATTCAGTGGAGTGTTTGGGATGCAGCAGACTACTCAGTGTAATGCATTTCAGACCATGCTCCTTTTCAACACCTCCAGGATGTTTTATCTGTACATTTTCCAGAGGAGTATATTAAAAGGTTTTGCATTCATTTAGCTGTCAAAAACGCACTGGGCAGATATATAGAAATACTTTTTTAATTTCCTGGAAGATCACTAGTGGTTTTTTACTTTYTCGAGATTATGCCACAGACCAGTTGCATAGAGAATATATTCCATATTCAATTTCTAGCACTAAATCAATACCCTATTTTCCTCATAAATACATGCAATTTAAATTCCCATTTCCKTAATGTATTCCAAATTTCACTCAGTGACTTAGCTACCAATCCTGCGTGGATGAGGATCTTCAGTTGGATGCTGTAAACTTTACAACCTGAAGGGTATAATAAATTTTGCATTTCACATGTGTGAGTTTGGGAAAGAAGAATGGGGCCTCACTTCTGTTGTGAAATTGTGAGCAGCCAAAATGTGCACTTAGCATGAAATCGAATACAGAAAGAAGTGATGCTTGTTAAAGGATGGCCTGGAGGTGGTGATGTTTGTTGTTTATTCCTTTTGCCACGATCAGAACCCAGTGACGGGGCTGCTTTCAGCTGGSACAGAGCACAAGGATGCCTGGGTTCGGGACAACATCTACAGCATCCTGGCCGTGTGGGGGCTGGGCATGGCCTATCGCAAAAACGCCGACCGGGACGAGGACAAAGCCAAAGCCTACGAGCTCGAGCAGGTGTGTCAAAGCTCAGCCTAAACCCACTAGACTGTGTTTTCTTACAGTGGTGTTTGTGGAGATGCATTTGCACTGCTGCTGTGTCTGGGACCTGGCAGGGTTTTCCCAGCCTGGAGTGTGTGTCCTGTTCCAAAAACAGCAACATCCCTGCAGTGTGTGCTGCATGGAGGATTTGAACATCTGGATGGCAGAAAAGTTAACATCTGAATTAAACTACAAATAACACAAAAATGTGTCACACTTCCAGCAGTTGGCTGATGGCTGCTGAGGCTCTGGACATTCCAGTCTGTTCTCCACTGTCCACACTGCTGAGGCTCTGTTCCATTCCTCTGTTGAAAATTGGCCTTCTGAGAGATTTTGTGCCCAGATTTCCAAGCCTCTGTSTGATTAAACCTTGAGGACCCTCATGAAGTGTATTATGGAGCAGAAAATCAGCTCTAGGCTGCTTGGAACTTGCAGCAGTTTGTCTTTTAGGCCATTCTTCCCTGCAAAGAAAGGCTTGACATTTAAAATAGCAGTCTTTGGAATGTGCACAGAGGTTGTACATGGTGTGTTTGATCAAAGCAGAGAAGGTAACAGTCTCCAAACTGATAAGATCTGTGCTGCAGAATTAGAAGGGTTGTAATTCACACAGTTAAATACCAAAATCTGCAGCTGGGTAAATGAGTATCAGTAGTGACAGTGTGGACAGAGGTGCTTCAATGGGAAGTGTTGGTGTCCTCCTGTTGTTTTGGAGTCACYGGGTAAATTTTTTGCTGGCATGTCCTGCTCAAACCAGGGAGATCCGTGGTGACAGAGTAACCTTGATCAGTTTGCATGATCATATTTTGAAACTGTATTTTTGGGTAAAAAGATGGGGYTGATTTCTGTATTTAATGCACAATCTTGTGCTCCTCTACATTCACATCCAAGGCCCTTTCTCTACTGGTCTGTTGATTTTTTCTGTGCTGTATAAAGAGTGGAAGAAACTCTACAGGTCGTGCAGTCGGTGTCTTGCAGTCACCTACCAGTATTTCCACTCAAAAAACTATTATTATTATTATTATTATTATTATTATTATTACAAGACATGGCATTCTTCTCACGTTCTTTAGCTGGATAGAAGAACCACAGAGAGCTGTTCCACTGTTTAGTGAGGACCTTTGGGAGAAGATTTCTTCTTCTAGATAGGGATGAAGGAATAAAATCTGATTACTGTTTTTTGAAAGAAAAAGCATGCAAAACATTTTGGGCAAATATGCATTCTTTTTTACCTTTGGCAGGACATTAGTAGATGGTTTTGAACTTTGAATGTTGTCTGTAAGAGCTGATGAGGACAAAAGTGTCACTGTTGTGTTTTGTTCTGCAGAATGTTGTGAAGCTGATGCGGGGACTCTTGCAGTGCATGATGAGACAGGTAATACCATGGTTTGRGTTGAATTAGTGCATGTTGTATTGACAAAGCATTTCACACATTGAATAAGATGTGGCTTTTGTGTCTTCTKCAGGATCACTTATTTTTATTTATGTGCAGATCATGGTGTAGGGAGTCTTCTTAAAACTCTTGAGCAAAACTCTGACCTTGCTTCCACTTCTTGTCCAAGTAACATTTTGAGATTGTGTTTGCAGCAAATCAGAGTTTTGCCTTTGCAAACTGATTTTCCCCAAGATGCATGTTTRGTTTAGATCTGAACTCAACAAGGTAATTTAATCTTATTTTCCTGTAGAGATGTGAATTTTATTTGAGTCTAAAATCAGAGGGGAGTTTAAGCCCTCTGATCAATCAAAACACTCTGAAGTGAGGTGACAGGACTTACGGCCTCAAGTTTTTCTTCACCTAAGAAAAGCTGTTAATTTTGAGATAATGTGGAGAATTTCTTTCAGAATATTTCAGATTTGAAATTCGTGATGTTTTTTTTTTTAGGTAGATAAAGTAGAGAAGTTCAAACGCACTCAGAGTACCAAAGATTGYCTCCATGCCAAGTACAACTCTGCAACTTGTGCCACGGTGGTTGGGGAYGACCAGTGGGGACATCTGCAAGTGGATGCAACTTCCCTTTACCTGCTCTTCTTGGCACAGATGACTGCATCAGGTAAGCAGAAGACATTTTTGCCTTTTTTTTTCAGCCTTTTCTCTTCCAGTTTTAATTTTAAAAGGAAAAAAAAAGTAGTTACTAGCTTCAAAGATCTTTACATAATTATTACTCAGAAGGAAGTAATGTTTCTATGGAGAAGGTATTATTTACTTGGAATTTCATGTTTACAGTAACTGGCAGAGTTTATTCCCTTAATGTTTATTGGCATCAAATAGRTGAGATATTTAGAGTCACATCAGAGAAGTCTCATGTTGAGAGATTTCATAGAGCATCCTCCTGGAAAACCATGTTTCTTCAAGTGCAACATCAAATGAGGTGCCACTTGTGCCATCAGTGCTTCTTCTGTTCCTGGTGCTGTTTTGTCTTGTGTTCTTAACAAAAGCATGGAACTCACTCAAGAGTAACTATTGCAGTTTTGATACCATCTAATTATTCTCTTGATTTCATTTGATCAGGGCTACGTATTATCTTCACCCTCGATGAAGTTACCTTTATTCAGAATCTTGTTTTCTACATAGAAGCTGCCTATAAAGTTGCTGTGAGTAGTGATTTATATGTAAATCATTGAGCACTACYCAACAGTGGGTGGAAAATCACTTAYTGCTGGAGAAGTAAAATAGGGACTTCTTTTTTTCTGTAAGAAGACATCAGAACCTGTCAGTACTTTACTTTTGAACATTGTCTTTGGAGATTTGGGAGGGCTGTGAAGGATTTACTGCTGTGTGGCTGAGGTRTACTTGTTCTATCTTAATAACAGGGGGTTTTATTGATAATTAATATATTTCTTGATGTCTAATAAAAAGTCTTATGGGCCTTTCTAAAAAGGGCAGGTTCTTAGCAAACCAAATTGAAGTGAAATGTGGAGAAACATTCACAGGGGAGGGATAAAGGGCTTTGTGTGTTCTGTGAGGGCAGGGATTTGTGACTACACCTGATCCTGCTGGGGTATATTTTTATGTGCTGCATTTTAAACATGAGAAAAGTCTCCTTGGAGACTTGGAGCACCCCCGCTTTTTTTTTTTTTTAAAGCAAAAATTAACTGATTTTGTGTAGGGGTGTGGATTTGTTGTGGGACAAGGCAGGGGAACACTTTTTTTTGTATATAATGATGCAATTCTTTCTTGCTGGTGTTGTTGCAGGATTATGGAATTTGGGAACGTGGTGATAAAACCAACCAAGGAATTCCTGAGCTGAAYGCGAGCTCCGTGGGGATGGCCAAAGTGAGAATGTTCCCCTGGCACCTCCTTCATGGCTGCTGTGTTGTGCTTAAGAGCTCTCAAAAACCTGGTGGCTTCCCTTATATATCAACTTCTTGGCCCCTGCCATAGTTAGCTGATTGTATCAGAATTTTTGTTTAGGTGTGAGTATTTTTCAGTGTAAAATCTGTTTGATAATKGCTCTCATCGAAGGAGCTCAGCACAGTTATTCCAGGGATTGCAAGAAGGGTACCAGAATAATTGAATCATGAATCTGACATTTCAGTAAGATGTGGTCTCATAAAGTGGCCTCTGGTTTTGTTTCCCTCTTTCTTAATTCTCCAGCCTCACTATCATATGTGATGTTGTCATTGTAAGATTAAGTCAGATATAAATTCTAAAAAACAACAGCATATATCAGTTTAAGAAAGTTTCTGCAGGTAGTTTAGAGAGAAAAATAAATGAAGGTACACTCAAAGTGGATATTTCTGGTTCACTCATAGTACAAGGTCACAGAGATTCTAAATGAAGCTCTGAAGGCCATAAATGTTGAATTGGCAACTACCTCATTACAGGATGTCTGAGGCACAGACAGAAGACAAATATCATTAAGGGTCAAAGGTGTATTTGCCTTTCAGCAGGATTTGTTAGATCTTGTGTGCACTGCAAGAGGGAGAAATTGCTGGTCTTGGCCTCACACTGATAAAAGAGGCTATTTTGGAATATGGGACAGGAGAAGCATTTTTTACTAAGTACTTCACTATTTAGATGATGTCTCAGTGGAAACCCAGGTCCTGATTTTTTTGCATTGCCTTTAAATTGTTGGAAGGATTAACAGCACATCAATCCTGTATCTTACTAGTTGAAAACAGAAATAGGTTTTCTAAAATGTTCACAAACTTCCCTTTAAAGATGAAAAAAATGTGAAGGAAATGTAATTTCCTTAAGAGGTTAAGCACAGGTGCTAGGATGTATACTTGGCTTAAAAGGTGTTAAATGATTTTGGGTTGTGGTTTGGTTTTCTTTGAAGGCTGCTTTGGAAGCAATTGATGAACTTGATCTTTTTGGAGCTCATGGAGGACACAAATCAGTGATTCACGTTCTTCCTGATGAAGTAGAGCACTGTCAGGTAAAAATAATTCTGCTCTTTCCTTTACAAGGGGAAAACCTACCACCCTCTCCCTTTTGTTTTTAAATAAATGTTGGTTAACTGAGCCAAGAACGCAGTGTAATGAGGATGTCTTCAGGCTACATGTGCACTCTGTTTCTGGATTATTGTGGTGTGGAGCATTCTCATTCTAGCTCAGTTAAAAGTAACTGTGCAGAGAGTTCTCTGTCAGTTTGCAAATAGTGTAGTCTTATTTGCATTTGACATTGCTTTTTGAAGAAGCAAATTGTTTTACATCCCTCTGTTGTGTTCTTGTTTTGCTCAGTCTATTCTGTACTCCATGTTGCCAAGGGCATCCACGTCAAAGGAGATAGATGCTGGCCTTCTCTCTATTATTTCTTACCCAGCTTTTGCAGTGGAGGATCTAAACCTTGTTAATGTGACCAAGAGTGAAATCATATCCAAATTGCAGGTAAGGATTTTATTTTTTTATTTTATTTTTCCAAAGAGAGAAGCAAAACCTCTTTCTAAACCGAAAATCCTAATTAAACAAGGATTGCCAGACTTGGTTCATCTGTTCATGGAAGAGAGGGAGGAAAATCCCTAAAAACTCAGCACATTTATGTTGATGTTATTTGTGAGGTGTGAATTTCCTCCAATGKTGTCTGTTTTTACAGGGTCGCTACGGCTGCTGTCGCTTCCTCCGAGATGGTTACAAGACACCCAGAGAGGTAATTCTGATGGATGTTTTCAGTAGAAACATAAGAAGAACTTAATCTCTTCTTTATAGAGATATTTTTGTTTTATTTATATGAAGGGATGAATTTCTCCATCACTGCTAATACAGTGGATTTGGAGGTAATCCAGATATCCACCCTGCAAAGGACACCTATTTGAGGGAGGCTCAGGGTTTGAAAACCAGCCATTAAGGACAGAACTTGAATAATAATTCTGTAAGAAATTAACCCTTAGATATGCCTGTGGTATCTGAGATGAAATGGTGTCTCTGAAACATCCTGAAATATCTTTGAACYGAGTCAGAGCCAAGATCCTTTGGGTGATGCTTAAATTCTGGGACTAGGAAGGATCAATTGGTCTGGAGAACCATTAAATGAGTTCATGAGTGAATATGAAAAATCAAGAGACTGCATGGAAACTATTTTGGGTGGGTTTACAGATTTCTAAGTTTTAATTTGTATAAAATAGTTTGCCATTATGATTGGAATATAAGTGACTAAATGAGTTGGTTGAATTTTTTAGGATCCAAGCAGGCTGCACTATGATCCTGCTGAGCTCAAGCTCTTTGAGAATATTGAATGTGAATGGCCTGTATTCTGGACATACTTCTTAATTGATGGAATATTTAATGAGGACAAAATCCAGGTGAGGAAAGAAGAAACTGCTTCCAAATTGCAAACTCTTTAGCCACAGTATTTTGTGACTTTGTTCCATGTTTTGGGTGTCATTTGGATACCCCATGAGCAGAGTGGRATAGTGTTCAGCCACTAAAACTGGGCTGAACAGAGTTTATTTGCCTGGTTTTGTCTTATCACCAGCCTGGATGCTGCTTTCACAATTACTTCAGGATGAGAGGAGTTTCTTTTTCCCCAACCTCTCTGGCTTGGCTGCTGAGAACAAGATTTGTAGTAATTTCAGTCTTTTTGTAGATTCAGCAAGAATTTGGGTTGGCTTATGTGGAGCAATTTCATTTTCWCTAATTCCCTTAGTCAGTTCATGCCATTACTGTGCCAGACATCCAGCAGTCATTGGAATAAATTGATTGTAGCCTTACAAAGATATGGTGGAACCTTGGTGAATTAAAGAGCAGCAGGTAGCCAGGACTAAATCTATTCATACCAGAACTTCTGCAGATTGGTAGCTTGAAAGAAATAAAAAATATATCTGATTTAAAATTGCCTGGTATGCAGAGAGATGACTGAACTACTTAAATTGAAACATCACATCAGAAACAATGCAGAGAATTTCAGACCAAAAAKCCCCCTTTTTGTATCAGTTGTAAATCAAGTGAATTTCTTACTGACACCATACATAGAAAATGTTTTCCTGAACACAGTAAAATAATCTGTGAAGAGAGAACAGGGCATTATGTCGTGAGGGTGACAAGAAGAAAGTTTGCTGAAACTTCAGTCCTGCCAATGAAATAAATTCCACATAGGATTTCAAAGGCAGGTGCTGGTAATGTTTGAAAAGTTTCCCTCTAAATGAAAACTTGGAATGGATAGTTAATAAATGGAACAAAGTAAGGAATGTTGTAAAAAGAAAATGTACTACATGTTCTTATCAGTGTGCTATTCCTGTTCATAATTTGTTGTCTAACAATTAATGAGAAAATAGAATTTGCTGTTTAGTGAACTTAGATACTTTTAACAGTTTAAATCTATTTTAAGCTTTCTTTGTGACAAATTTTTATTTGCATCAGTGAAGAGAATCTGATTTCCCAGTCCTTCAAAGCAGAGTTTGGTAAATCACAGACAAGTATGCATGACAAACACTAGGAATTCACGCATTTTTTTGAATATATGAATTTTCAGCAAAAAAGTATTGTCTGAAAGTATTTTAACTTTACTGTTTTAGTTTTGCTGAGTGTAATTTGAATTCTCAGTCTCTTTTWAAAACATTTCCAGGTACAAGAGTACAGAGAGGCTCTGGAAGGAATACTTATWAGAGAGAAGAATGGATTAGTGTTAATGCCTGAGCTGTATGCAGTCCCTCCAGAAAAGGTATTGTGAAAATGCAGCATCCACTGTGGTATAGCACATAAAAACAGCAAGAGGAATGTCACTTTTACAGTTCTTCTGGATCTGATAAATCTAAACCAACAATAAAAAAAGACTAYTGCACATTATTTTAAAAAGTAAGAGACCTCTCACAGCTCCTGCTGAGAATCGGTAAACTTCAGGCTTCCAAATGGTCACATTTTCTTGTAAATATAAAATTCTGTGGAAATATTACAGCAGGTCTAAAATTTTGCATCCTTTAGAGCAAGACTTACATTTGAGTGTTGGTACTGATTTAGGCACTGGAGCTCAACGAAGAAATAAAGCCTGGACTGTCCTGCCTGTCTGGTCCATTGATTGTTTGTGCTGCCCTTTTCCAAAGCATGAATTGGGGGACAGGATTCAGTGGGATTAGGGTTTGGGCTGGGATGTTTTCTTGCTTTGTTGGGTATTTTCTTTTCCCCCATCTTTGCTGCTGCTGTTTCTCTCATTCTCCCATTCCATTCAGATGAGTTTTTGTGCTCTTCCATGCTATTTGCCTTTGTGTCCCTCCCTGGCAACTTCTTCTGCCACTCCAGACCTGTCAGCCCTCACTCAGGGAGGCTGTGGAGCCTCCTGGCTTGGGCTGAGTTGCTCAGCCCAAAGCTGAATCTTGCTCTGTCTGCACATCTGAGGTGGAACTGAATTGCCTTCCTAGTGGGAACGAGCGTGTAAGAGTCCAGAGCCTTCTTGTGAATTTGGATATGATGATAATGAGCTGACAGAAACAGGGTAGATTTTGTCTGTCTATTAAAAAGTACGAGATGGCTGCCTGAAAACCCTGGGAGGGTTTTTGCCCTGCCCTCATTTTGCTGTATACAGCAAAACTAAGGCAGTTTTTCTAAATTAGCAAGTCTGCTTTTAATTTTTCCATTTACCAATCTTGCTAACACAGGAAAGATGGAATAGCCTTAATACTGGAGAGCACCTTTGCTTCATAAAGCTGGGTAGACATTAGAGGAGTTGTTAAAAATGTCATTTTGGAAAGCAGACACTCATTGACCTGTGAGCAGCCCAGAGGGAAGGCAGCAAAAGCATGGTGAGAAAAGTGGAAGAGCAATAGCAAAGCTATAATTGATGTAGAGTCCCCACTCCAGCTTTGAAGGGTGGGAAGAGCTGCAAAAAAAAATTATAATTCTTGTCCTTGAAAATGTGTAGCCTTGAAAGTGAAACCAAGACATCTCCATTTCAGTAATAAAGGCAGGCCGGAAAGGGTTAATGTTAGACTGTATGTCTGCAAATGCTTATGTGTTACTGATTGTTCTTCATAACTTCAGGGTCATTTTCTTGCTTGTGTATTTGTTTGCAGGTGGAGGAGGAGTATGAAAATCCTCACTCAGTAGATCGAGTCCCAGTGGGGAAATTGCCACATCTTTGGGGCCAATCATTGTATGTCCTGAGCTGCCTCTTAGCAGAGGTAATATTAATTAATTGTTTCTTGCATAGATCAACTTGTATTTCATTTGCTTTGAGATGGCTTGTGCTTTAAGTACAGTTTGGTTGACAGGTAGAAAACAATGTATTTTTCAGTAAAAACATAAACCATGAAAGGCTGACTCTGAACTTTCAGGAGCTTGCTTGCTTTTTCTTTTTTTTTGTTTTTTTTTGTTTGTTTTTTTGTTTTTTTTTGTTGGGGGTTTGGTTTGATTTGGTTTTTGTTTTGTTGTACTACTTAGTGGACAGTGTAGACAAACCAGGCTTTAAGTCTTGCTGTCATGAAAAAAATATGAAAGGCTGTTAGGATTTATTCTATATGGCAGGAGCCTTTTGCTTAAATTCAGTTTGTTTCCTGACTTTTCTCTTTCTTTTGCATTTATTCCAGGGATTTCTTGCTGCAGGTGAAATTGATCCCTTGAACAGGAGATTTTCCACTGGATTTAAACCTGATGTTGTGGTACAAGGTGGGGGAGTTTTGTGAACATTCTGTGCAAATTGAATCGAGTGGTGACAAAGTCCTTGAGTACAGGAGAGATGAAAGATGTGTTTTAAAGTTGTGGAATTTTTTTTTGCTTTGATGACACTGTGAAGAGGAGAAAGGGATTATTTGCATAGCTGCCTTTTTCCAGGTGGGAAGATCAGGTTTAACATACTTTGAAAAAAAAAAAAAGTTAAAATTTTAAGATATGTCAGGAATTGGTGAGTGGCAAACTTAATCTTGTAGTGAAAAGGAAAATATAGTCAGCTCTTAGAAAGAAGAAGCAGAATTTGCAGGAGATGGATCAGGTTAWTTAGGAGGAGGATCCCTGCACACARAGGTGAAGCAGCCAGACTTTAACAGCTTTTGGCTGCTGCAGGGAGGGGCCTCTTTGGTTTGTGCAACAACAGCCAGAACCAGAAAATGAAGTAGAGAGCAAACACCAGCACATCAGGTCTAGAGACTTCTCCAGGCCTGGTTTATTTATCAGGCTCATTCATCAGGAGCTTTGTCCATGATCCTGTGACCTGGGCTGGTGCTGGCTCACCCCTGGCTGGTGTCTAAGGGATAGAATTTCATTCCATTGTGAAATGCTCCATTTCCAATAGTAATAGAAAAGCTGGTTTGTTTTTAGCATTCTTTGACAAGTACCCMMAWTACAAARMAGAATTCTGCATTGTTAGTCCCAARCCAATAAWACACTTACTATGGGYAAAASCTCAGGTGGGMTAAGAGMTGASTTGTGGGACTGGATTGTAAATCACTSTGATTTGGGATTTTTTTTTCCCTACCTCTGCCATTTTATGGCCTCTGAAACATTTATTGCTGTACAAGTGACAGCTCCTGTTCCTCAGTGACTTGGCTGCATTGCTCTGGTGTTCTGTGTTAAAATAACAAAGATTTGCAAGTCCTGTTCCCCCTTCTTCTGTGGGGGATAAGCCCTGTGTTCTAAAAGAGTCTGTGATCCTGGTGCCTCACTGGGGGTACTGAAAGAATTGGGAAAAGCTGATAAAACCCCCAAGCACGAGTTTAACCTCAGCAGGTCTGACCCTGCTTTGAGCAGGAGATCTGAGACCTCAGAGGACCCTTCTGACCTGAATGACCCTGTGGYCCAAAGTGGACAGGAATGACAAGAAATACTGAGAAACAGAGAATCAGAACCTGCCAGATGCCCTCTTACAATCCCTTTTGATTTCACAAATCCACAAATCAAGAAAAAATTGAGGCCTTTGTGCCTTTTAAGTTAACTAAATGTTGAGAGGTGACAGTTGAGACAGTCATTTAAAGAGTAAAATGTTGGTTTTTACATGTGTTTTTGTTTTTTGTTATGCAGTAACTGTTCTGGCAGAATCCAATCAAATTAAGAATCTCCTGCAAGAGCGTGGAATCAATGTTGAGAGCATTGCTGATATCCATCCCCTCAGAGTGCAGCCAGCTCGCATCCTCAGCAACCTCTACACCATGCTGGGTGAGTATTTCACATGGAATTCTCTCCACTGCCAGGCAGGGTTTGTTTTTAAGAAACTTAACCAACTCAGAATTTCTGTTTTAATAAGGAACTTGAACACGGGAAAAAAAAAAATTGCCTCATTAGAAATGGTGGTGAAAATTCCCTGTGCCCTTGRAGGCAGAAAAAACTGACTCCTTTTGTCCTCCAGAAACTACTTCCACAGAGAAACCTGTTTTAGAAAAAATGTCTGGAAAAACACAGAAGAAAAAATGTATTTTTCCTTTGAGAAGTAAGAGTATTTCTCTTCTAAGCCTGGAAACTGGGCAGTGTGGTTTTTATTCTTCCCAGCAGGCAGTCTGGGAGATTTTCTGCTCCAAATCAAGGAAGTTCTGCTGCTATCAGAGCACCTTTGGGCTGTCAGGTTTTTGCTAAAGTTCCTTCCARTCCTGAGCTGAGCTGCTGAAGCTCTGTGTGTGTTGCAAACCCAGAGACCTTTAGGGATTTTTGAAACTTAGGATTTTAAGTACATCCCACTTCCTTAGCAGTGGTGCTCAAGCCCTGTTTTCCTCAGAGCCTGAATTGTTTAAATAAATGCCCAAAAACTCTGACTGGTTCTAGTTGTGAAGTCTTTTTATAACTGGCTCTTGACAATCCTTGCTGCAATTATTTGGGTCTTGGTGGAGAGTTTTTTATATGTATTCCCAGTTAAACTTAGTTTTACTTCTTCAAGCATGCCAGCAGCTCATGACTCAAAATTGTGGGTAGTGCTGTAAAATCAAATTGAGATGGGGTGACTCAGCACTGGTGGATTCCTTTACTGTGAGGACAAGGGGAGCTGTGTCCTGCTTCTCTGTTCCCACAGCAGTTTGGTTATAGATAATGCTGAGGCTGCTTATGGGGTGAATTTTTTTTTGTTGTTGTTGTTGTTGTGGTGTTTTTTTGTTCGTAGGGTTTTTTCTGTTTTAACAAAACAAAAAAAAAAGAGTTGGTTTTTTTTTTTTTGAAGTATCCAAAGTAATGGGGCCTCCAAAGAAGTTCTGCCCTTYACACAGAGAAAGGAAATTGTAGATGTTGTTTTTGGGAAAGAACCCAGCTCTTCATCTCAAAGTTCTTTAAAACAGAATGAAACATTTGGARGGCTTTGCTGAAGCTTACATTGATTTTATTATAATTCATAATAGCTTTCTTTCACTAGTAGGGGTGAGTTAATAGGATTATTTGACACATTGTTTTTGACAGTGACTCTTTGGGATTGTTCACAGTAGTGTTTTTTCAGGCCCATGGTTTGTTCTTATTCCTTGTCAGAAAGATTCAATCAGCTCCTGGTGCTGCTGTGAAGGTTGTAGTGTGGATCATTTGCTAATAAGCTCTGCTGAGAAAAGTGCAGCTTATTAAAGCTKAACAAAAATCTGTTGTTGTGTTTGGATGTACTTTGTGTGTTGATTTAGCCTGCAGTCATAATGTAATGTCCTACATTGAAGAATTGCCATTTCGGTGTGATGTTGATGTTTTTGTAGTGTCACATCTGTTCCTTGGTGGGGAAGCTTTGGGTGCTGTGCAATCACAATAATTATAAGACCAAATCCATGGTCAGTGAAGCCAAAATTTTAGTTTTTAATTAGGTCTTTGATGGACTCTGGCTATTGCATTGGCTTGCTGCAAAACCAACCAGTCTGCAGCTTCACACTCTTGTTACTTGTTTTCTGCCTCGCTGGTGTTAATGAACTAGATTCTCCTGTCTCAAATGGTTATTTTGAAATAAATAAACACAGAAAATGTTAGCTGAGATTCTTTCCTTTCTCTTTTCTTTTAGGCCGGAACAAGAACATGAAGTTAAGTGGGCGACCACACCGCCACATTGGAGTGCTGGGCACCTCCAAGCTCTATGTGATCAGAAATCAAATATTTGCTTTTACCCCTCAGGTAAGCCTGTAAAGCTGCCAGGAAATCACTCCTTTCTTCATGGTGAATCATTAGTGAAGCACTTGGCTTTTCCCTGCTGTCACTGTATTTAGGTGGAACAGGGCTGACAGGGGAGCTGTGCTTTATTTGTAGGGTTTTTAAGAGCATGGGATGACCAGCACAGTGGAACTGCTGATAAATCTTTTCTGTCATCCATACAGTCTGATTTCTTTGACTTCTGACTGAGGAGAACACAGCCAGTCAATAGTACAAAGCTGTTCCTGACCTCTGCCCACATTCTGGTTAATGACAGTTGCTGCAGAAAGAGATCACTTAATAAATCTTTCTGGTGATTGCTTGGATGAAAAATTCAGTATCACATAAGTGTGCCAAATACTGTAACTGTTAGGAGGTGAGGATATAATCTGTTCACTACATTTTTGAAAGGGCCAATAGTGCAGAGAATTGAATGCTCTGTCTTTGTTTCCTCTTTAGTGTGTTTTCTCAGTGTTGCTGGAAGTTTGGATGCTCACAGAGTTAAATTATATATAATAATATATAATAAATATATTATATTTATTTATATATATTTATATATATATATAAATTATATATTTATTTATATATAAATATTATATTTATATATTTATTTATATATTTATTTATATATTTAAAGAATTACAATACACTTATTCCAATAGAATTATTCTGCAGTTGGTTCTAGATGGCCAGGGAATCACCTGCTCCAAGCAAGAACCACTGATGCAGAATAAAGAATGCATCCACCCTTCTGAATAGATGTTTGACTAATAAAGTTTTTAATCTCCCAACTGATGACATTCAGTGGACTCTGTAGAAGGCTTCTGTACTGCTTCATAATGCCCAAACAAATCAGATTTGTTGCAAAAAATGTAGATCCCTTTTCATTCTTYCCCATGTCAGTTGATCACAAGGAGCTTTATAATGGTATTTGTTGTGATACTTTCCTGTACTAATTTTCACTTTTGTAAATAAGGGAGAATTTCCTTAGAGATGTGGTATTTTTTCAAAAACCCAGTATTCCAGCTAAAATCTTGTGATGTATCAAATAAAGACATACTTATTAGTAGATTCCAAAATGGCATTCATCTTTACATTAGCAACACAATGACAGTTCCTGCTTATTCCATGTTTCACTAAAACCTCCAGAACATTTTCCATTGTACTTTATTATAGCCAGACTCTTCCCTTGACTTTTTTTTTTTTTTTTTTTTTTTGGGGTGGACAGAGTTAATGTTTAATGTCACCTTTCTAAGGTTAGCATTTAAGTCATCTTGTTGATCTTGACTTGTGTCCACAGATTTTGTGGGTTTGTCATTTGTATTTCATTCTCTTTTCTGGTGAAAACATTGATTAGGTATGGGGCAAAGGGTGGCTTCATTCAAATACAGTCCTTCTGAAAAGAATGGTTAATAACTACCTTTTGAGAACAATTTTAAAAGTATTTGTGCCTCCTCAGATATTTTTGTTCAGCTCACAAATGTGAAAATTTGCAGAAGTTGACAGGTGTCAGCCATTTTTTTAGACTTACATCTGATTRCTCCAAAGAACAAAGCTGGACTGATGTGCTAAGATGGTTTTTTGACCATCTTACTTTATCATTTTGTAATTATCTTGGCTGTGTCAAATTTGCTTTGTTTTCCTTTGCTTTCAGGCACTGAATTGGCCTGACTTTTTAAATGGCTCTTCCTTTGTAAAGATAGGCAGTGTTTCCTTCTCCCTRGATTTCTGGGAAATGTTTTTCCTGAATTACCAAAGATAATTGCAAGTGGCTCAGGGATGGTTTTGGCTAATTCCTGATTCCTTCTGTGAAGAAATTCCCTGGACTTTGCCAGCTCAAGCTTACACATTCTTTATGCCTCCCCAAGGCTCGTGGGCTTCTTCACTTGTGTTGTGACTGCTTTGATGTGYTTTCCATTATTTGTGCAGAATCTTTGCTTCCAGCTCCTGAAGTGGCTGTGATAGTCTCTTACTGTGGATTTTGGCTTTCTGCTGTAGTGGGAGCAGCATATTTTGCCACTGTGCATTTCATGTACCTTTTTTCCTCAGTAATTGCAGCTTTTCTGTGTTCTGCTTGACTTTGGGATGGTTCCCAAGACCATACAGTAGCTGGCTCCCAGTCCCCAGTGTGCACTTGACCCTGTTTAGTGGGTTTGGTGCTATTGTGAACCTTTTTTTTTTCACATTTGGAGTACTTCCATCTTCCAGATCATAGTTTAGTGTAACTGCTCTTTGGGAAGATGCTGCTTCATGGATGTGATTGCTTCAGTTTTGTTTGTATGTCTTACTGTGATGGTCAGTCTGCAGGTTTAAGAAAATGGACTTTACACAAGAGTCCATGCACAAATAGACTCTTGCACAAGCCTGGATTTCTTTTTCCACAGTCTCAGGCCTTGTTAGGCTAATTCTGGTGGTTTGTGTTGTGGTCAGTAGTAGCTCATAGGGCTTTTGTGAGTGATTTAAGGGAAGAAATAGAAAAAAAAAAAAAGAAAGCACTGACAAGTACCCCAATGTTGTATTTTTCTCTTCTCTAGTTTACTGACCAACATCACTTCTATCTGGCTCTAGACAATCAGATGATTGTGGAGATGCTCAAGACAGAGCTGGCTTACCTCACTTCTTGTTGGAGGATGACAGGGAGACCAACCTTGACATTTCCCATCACCCACACAATGCTTGGTATTCTTCATTTTCTCTGTTTCAAGCACAGCAGATTGCTGCAGGGGTGTAGGATGGATGTTGGTTTGAGAGGAGACAGCAGGACTTCCAACATCAGAAGTACAGTTTCATTTTCTCATGTGTATGCTGAATTTGGGTGACATGGTGATATTTAATTTTGGTTTTACTCCCCTTTTATATCCTTCCATCACTCCATCATCTCCATGCTATTTCTGTCTAAAGAAATTTCATWGAAATCCCTTTGGAACTTGTCTTGAATGAGTTGTTTTTTGTCTTTAGAACTTGTCTAGGTGTTTTTGTTTGCTTGTTTGTTTGGGATGTTTTAATAAGCCAGTATTGATAGGAGTTGTGTTCTAAATTTGTCTGATTTACGTTGTAGACAGTACCCAGTAATTCACTGTATTTGGATATGGTAATTTGAGAATATTGGTGATGTTGGTAATCTTCAACTCTTCCATTATTCTTTTTCAGTTGATGATGGTACTGACATTCATCCAGCAGTTCTTGCCACAATAAGAAAATTAGAGGATGGTTATTTTGGAGGTGCAAGGTAATGTCAGAATCACCRAATTATTATCTCCACGATTTTGTAAATTAAATCTTACAAAAGTCTCAGTTTTGATCTTGTGCTAGAATGCTGCAGGGAAGGAAGTTTCAGCTTTAATTTTTATGTGGCAGTCAAATGGTAGCTGAACCTCAGGTGCAGTGGAAAAGATCTGTCTCCCAAAAAGTGTCCCATCTCTGATTGCCATTAATGGATAAAAAAAAAAGAATGTCAGATCTTTGGAAATAGGAAATCTTGACTCTGGCTGGRCTTCTGTTATTAAAAAGTACAGTACTTTCACAGTTTTTGGACATGATTTAAACATTAATTACACATAGATGAATTGTAAAATATGATGCCATAGTAGCACCCTATTCTCTTTTTATTTGCCCTCTCAATCAGTACCTTTTTTTGACAATCACATCCTGTCATGGTTTAACTCCAGTCACCAGATCAGCCCCACGTGGCCTCTTACCCACCCTCCTTGGTGGGATCAGGGAGAGAATTGGAAAAACACAAATTAAAACACTGGAGATAAAGTGAATTGAGATGAAGAGAGTTTAGTGATTAAAGCAGAAACCACACATGCTGTGTAAGCTCTGCTCAGCACTAACTGATACATCCCTGTGGTGTGTTATCACCCTCTTTCCAGCACAAATCCAAAGCAGAGCTCCACATGGCTTGACTGGAGAAAATTCATTCTATCCCAGCCAAAAGCAGCCCAGATGTGCTCTGGTTTTTGGCAGCTTCCAGTTCTGTGAAAAGATGCTGCCATTCATGGGGCTTTCTCATGAATTATCCTTGGAGCTCAGGTCTTTGTTCAGGATCTCTGTCCAGATGAACATCCAGCACTCTGCAGAATTAGACTTTGAGTTTGGTCTGGAGGTGTTACCAAAACCTGGTTAAATCATGGTTAGTGCAGTGAGYACCCAGCTGGATCTGCAGCTTTTGTTTTCCTTTTTGAATTTTCAGTGTCAGTTTTTGTGGCTTTATAGTTAACCAGAGATGGATTGAACAGCAGATTTCACAAATTGTGGAGCTGTTGGAAGCTCAGTGAGCATTAATCAGTGTCAGAATGGTGGATGGTAATGCTCTTTGCCATGTGTCCCCTTCTGCAGGGTGAAGATAGGAAAGCTCTCAGAATTCCTCACCACCTCTTTCCATACAAATCTGAGCTTCCTCGATCCAGACTGTGACCTCAAACTGTTTGATGACAGAAATGAAGACTGTAACAGTCCTGACAGTGAATATGGAGACTACCCAGCAGATTTCTGTGAAAAAGGTACTGGTGTTTTTCCATTTGCTGTTTTTAATTTGTCAGGTTCTGTCAGCAGTTCCTGGGTTTGCCCACAGTGCAGAGTCTGTTCTGTCACATCTGAGGGTCATTTGGGTTTCTCACACATCCCCTTGAGGACAGGACTGTATGGCTCAATCTGGAGAAGGAATTCAAGTGTGTTCTGCTGCATTTGGAGTGTGGCATTGACTGTAAGTGCTGCAGTAAAGCTGAGTCTGGAGAGTCAGCAGATGGGGAGCTGTGCAAGAGCTTAGAGGGAGGAAGAGAAATCATAGACAAGAGTTTGTGTGGAAGAGGTGATAGAATCTCAGAATCAGGCTGGAAGAGATCAAGTCCAACTGTGTTCTGCAATCTACCAGCAAGATAAAACCCCCTTTTGATTCCTTTCAAACAGAAAGCTAGTAAATGTAACTGTTTCCAGTGTTAAATTTTTTTTTTATTTTCTTTCCAACTTGTTTGGCTTAAAAATATCTTCTTTATGGTATTCTTGCATTTTTGAGTGCCCTTCTATATAAGCATATATAATATGCTATTCTATATAATACACTATTCTATATAATAGAGTGGTGTGTTTGAATAAGAAAGTGGTGGTAAATAGTGATTTTTACCTTTAAGAAACCTTTTTTTTCTGCATGCTGCATTAGATAGCCAGGATGAGCTGGATCAGTATATAAATGATGTCCTGCAAAGCACTGCACTGAAGTCATATCTGCCTCCAACTTCAAAGACAGCAAATCAACCTCCTGTGTTCAGTGCAAACCATTCCACWGAAGAGATCCTGTCCATGATGGCCAAGACAAAGGGCTTGGAAGTCCCAGGTATTTCTTCCTATTATTTATTTTGTGATAATAAAAGCAAAACTGGTTTGGATGCTACAAGGGGTAAGTTCAAGTATTTAAAACTATGTCTTTTGACATACTTGTGCCATTAGTTCTTTCTTCATAGAGAAGAAATAAGAAGTTATTTAAGAAGTAAGAATGACTCTGGTGCTGTCATGTTCCCACATGTCATGGTATATACATAGAAAATCTCCAATGAAATGTAACATTTAATCAAAATTAATGTTATGGAAGCTGCTACAGCTTCTTAGTTGACTGGAATTTTAGCACCTAAATCACTAAATTGTTTTTTCTTTTATAAAGGCAGACAAAATGTACTTTTTAATTTTAATAATGTTTCATAAAGTTTAACTTTAGTGTAAATTAATAACTTCCAAGATTTTCTGTTAGTCTTTTCTGCAGTCTTTCATGTGCTGCATCATCTGATCCTCCATTGAATTCAGTGTATGACATTAACAGAACACTAACCTGAATTTAGCTTTATCATTTTAATTTGTCCCAGAGTTCCACACACATCTCAGAGGCACTGCCTCTGGATTTTGGCTCTTGGAGGAATTTCTAGTAGCCAAACTGCTTTCTGTAGGTGTTTTTGATTTTCATGTTACTGAAACAGCCTTTTTCCYTTCCATTCTGGTGACTTTGCTCCCCAGCCATGTCTGTGTCTCTTCCCACCAAAGTTCTGAACACACACCGAAAGTCTCTGAATCTTGTTGATAATCCTCATTTCTTTGAGACAAAGGTAAGCTGTGGGAATTTTTATCATGTTTGTTGTTTTAGGGTGCACTGCTGTAGCCTTTCCTTATGTTTTCTTTCCCAGCCTTAAGCCAGATCTCATTTTCCTTCACAGACAAGCCATTCTGTTCAAGGCACTCCCTTATTTTGGAAATTAATTTTTTGGCTGGATGAAGGTTTTTTTAGTCAAATAGCCACTATCAAGTGGAACRTTTTTAATTGCATGTGCAAAACAGAAAATAACATATTGGTTGGTTATTTTTGAAAGCCAAAAGTGAAGTCATCATCTTTAGTTGTAGCTGAACAACCAGAGGACGGGATGTTCACAGCTTTAGAGATGTTTTCCAAGAAATGCCACTTATATGAAAATCTGGGCAAGAGGGAATTTGTGCATGTCCTTAAGGCACCAGCCAAATCTCAAATCCCACCTCAAGGAATGATGATGGGTTTATGTTGGACACTTGTTTTTTTTTTGGTATATGTGACCCTCTGCTGAGAATGGCTGTGTCCATCCTCCTGAAGGATTCTGCTCTGTTTATGGAAATTGTATTTTTAGGATTGTATAAATTGCTGAGCAGCTTGTTAAACAAAACTTCTTTTCATCCAAGAATTCACCACAGGATTGCATCATCTGATTAGTTAACATTTTATTTTCATAAGCTTGGAAACTTTATAAGGGCAATATTTACCTTCATAAAGCACCACTTCCATACAGATTCGAAATAGAACTCAAAAAGCACTGAATTATTTCAGCTAAAAAATAGGATAGTATCTCTTTGCTTTTCTCTTTACAGGTAACATAAGATGACATGAAAACCATGCAGATAATCAATTTTCTTTGTGTGATTTTTTTT
>NW_026624292.1:21703-28835 GCF_030028575.1 Malurus melanocephalus
CAAAAAGCACAAGGTTTCATTCTGGGTGTTGTGTTTCTTGGGATTAGTCTCCTTTTTGTGCCCCAGCAAGAACTAAGTGATGTGTCTGTATTTCAAGTGCAGAGCTTTGTTGCAAGTCTGTTCTTATCTTTTAATGGAAAGTTGTAAGTTCCAGGAAGTTGCAGATCTACATTTTTCAATTTGTCTTTTATTTTTTTCATCCATCTTTGTTATCAGGAGCGTGAAAATACCTTGCCCTTACCTAAAGATGCTCATGGTGATTTGGATTGCAGGAAGCTGGTTGAGCAGCTGAAGGAATGTCCAACACTCCATGATCAAGCAGATATTTTATATATCTTGCATATATTAAAGTAAGTTGCCTGAATATGAACTTCAGCATCTTTGGGTTTGGTCACAACTGATTATTCTTGTGCAAAAGTTTATCACTGTTGTGTTTTGAGGGGAGAATGGAAATGCTCTGTGCTTTAACAAGCAGATTTTCAGTTAGTTTGGGTACAGAAATGATTTGGATATTAAAGACTTGTGCAAATTTTAGAGTTGATTGGCACACAGTTGTAAATACATGAATTCTCCAGGGCTCCCAAATTGGAGACAAATCCTTTCCATGAGTGAGAGCACACCCTGCTGTGTTTGTGGCACTCCATTTAAAGTTCATTTAAAGATTGGGTGTAATTTTTATTCACAAGAATGGAAGTGGAGGGAAACTTCATCTTATCATTTTCTAACTAAAAGCACAATGCAATTTTCATGAGTGTCCACTATTTTTCCTCTAATCTCTCTGCATATTTAAGTACATAACTGGCTAAAACTTGGTACTTCTTAAAACATTCTTGGAAGCAGTCTAGACTCATCTGCTGGGATTAGTAAACACCTGCTATTTMAATGGGTTTAAAATGCAAATAAAAACAACAGAATCATCTTCTGAAGTGTTTTTATTGAGCTTYTTTTTTCCTGTCAGGAGAATAGTGCTAGAAGCTGTCAGGCAGTTGGCTTTTGGTGCAAAGACAAGGATGTGTTAAYCACAGATGGTCTCCCCTACTGCTGCAAAGATTGCATTTTTGTTTGTCTGTCTCCTGTGAGGACCTCTTCTTTGATCTTGATTTCCCAAGCAAAATGTTGTTTAGCATCTTCTCTTAAAGAGTAAAGGAAATTCTATAAAAATCTGTTTTGTGGTTTAACTGCATCTGATACCAGTAATTTCAGGGGAGTCTCTGTTGGGCAGGCAGATGGACCTTGAGTCCACTCTATCTACAGGAGCTGAAAAGTCATTCTGTGACACTCCAAAACATTAGCAAAGARAAGCCAAAATGCAGTGAATTTCAAAACCAGGAGAGGAACAGAAATCTTTGCTTTTTCAGTAATGCCATAAGCAACATGGAAGTTTAGTTAATAGCTAAAAAAGAGGCAAGGCTAAAAAATTCCCCTGCAGCATCTGAAAATTGGGTGTAGTGTTCAGCAGTACTGAATTTGATGCATTCTGCTCTGAAAAAAAGCATTGTATGGAGTGTTCCTTTGTGTAAGTGCTGAATTTCAAGTCCAGTGGGAAATCCTTCAGGTGATTTGTGTTCAAGTCACAGCTGAATGAGTGCTCAAATCAGTGTGAAAGTTCCTGCTACCAAGAGTATTTTGTTCACATATAATCAGTATAATTGGTATTTCATATATATATTTGATATATAATCAGTATAATTGGTATTTCATTGTGTCACCAACATCAGCCAGGCAGTGAAACTCTGCCTGTGGGGTGAGGTTTAGCATTTTAGCTGATGAAATTGCTGTGTTTGTTTTGTGCAGAGGTGCTGAGTGGGACACAGAGCTGGATGGACACTGTGGGGTCACTGTTCACTGCCTCCTCAATGAGCTCTACAGAAAAGCAGGTCTTCATCAAGAATGGGGCTTAATCCGTTACATTTCGGGCATACTCAAAAAGAAAGTTGAAGTCCTGGCTGAGGTATGAAATGCAAATAATCCTGGTTCAGCTTCCTGCCTGGGAACTGATAAAACTACCAGTTTGGGCTTGGCCCTTCTACTTTTTGTTGACAACATAAATAATGCAGCATTTTAAATTAAATATTGGTTGCTTTTCAGCTTTGTTTATTTTAAAATATTTAAATTTTAAATTTATTTTTAAATTAAATATTGGTTGCTTTGTCTTTCGTCTGTACTGCGAACTGTGCTAAAGTTGGCATGGGCTGAGAATGCTACACTAAATTGCTGTGAAGGCTTCATTTGACCTCTGTTAATCAGAGAATTAATTTTGTATTCTTTGGTAGCTGCAGTTGTCACTGGTAATTGTCTGTTGCTGTTGTAATGATTTGAACTCTTTTGGAGCTATATCAAGATGCTAGTGATGACACAAAATGTGTTCTGCCCATTCCCATCCTCTTGGGTGGACAGTCTGCCATGTGAATGGATTTTGGAACCATTTCAATCTTTGTGACTATTAAGTGGTAACAAGAAAAACCCTCTCTTTGAGTACAGATCTGATTCTGATCATTGCAAAAATGCTTCCTCTCAAATACTCTCAAAGTATTTGTTTAATTTTCCARTTATTCCGTGCATATTTCCAAAGAGCTCTTTCTATAATTCCTGGGCATTTTCAGGGCTCTGACTGTCACTCCTGGGATGCCCTATTTTAGTGACAGTCCTGATCAGTTTGTGACAATCACTGGCTTGAGCACAGAACTTTTTCCATTCCCAAGAGACATTGTAGATGTGCTCACAGAAAGCCATGGATGTTACCTGGAGAAGGTATTGACAAAGAATTGGGGAGGAATAGAATAGACATGATCTGTTCTCTTCATGTTGAGTGAAAATGGACTCTTCAAAATAAGAGTGAGGTTTTGTTTCAGGATAMTTAAACAGGTAAATTGAACACCCACTTTTAAAAGAGGTCGATAKAAAAAGTAAACACTGTGGTACTGGGGAAAGTTTCAGAATGTACTGGGAATGTGATGCTGACACATTAGTACACAGGATTTTCTTTATCTAATGATGCCAAACTTTCCATTGATTAAAAATATTTTTGTCTTAAATAAAGAACCAAAGTTTATCATAGGATAAAGGATGAAAGCCTTTAYTGATCTGCCAGCCCCACTGGAGTTCCTAATCTAATCATTAGGCTGCTGATTTCACTGAGCAGAGAAATAGGCCACGTTCAGCCTGGCCTAAACTCTTGTTGACCTCAGGAGATCTTTGGAAACTTTAACAGCTTTCTGCTGGACCTGCATGTCTGGTAATTAATAGAAATGCATTCAAAAACTGCTAAAGAAACTGAATTAGTTTAATTTTGGGAATTAAAAGCCATATCACTTGCACGTAACTCAGAGAAAGTTCTCTTGCATTTTGTCCCCTTATGACAGGCATGCACAGATCTTCTGTCACACCACAAACAACTTACAGTGGGCTTACCACCAGAACCCCGGGAGAAAATCATCACCACGTAAGTTGGAGCTCTGCCTCAGCTCCTGGCTGCCCTCATCTTCCTGCTGTTATCTTCTTTTACACCTTCCCTGCTCTCAAAAAGGATTTGCAGCCACCCAGACAGAACTGTAGGTGCTTTTATTCTGGGTGACTCAATGCCAGTACTTGTTGAAGAGTTTAATAGCTGTACTTGTTGAACAGTTTAGTAGCTGTACTTGTTGAAGGGTTTAGTAGCTGTACTTGTTGAAGAGTTTAGTAGCTGTACTTGTTGAACAGTTTAGTAGCTGTACTTGTTGAAGAGTTTAGTAGCTGTATTTGTTGAACAGTTTAGTAGCTGTACTTGTTGAACAGTTTAGTAGCTGTACTTGTTGAACAGTTTAGTAGCTGTACTTGTTGAACAGTTTAGTAGCTGTACTTGTTGAAGGGTTTAGTAGCTGTACTTGTTGAACAGTTTAGTAGCTGTACTTGTTGAAGAGTTTAGTAGCTGTATTTGTTGAACAGTTTAGTAGCTGTACTTGTTGAAGAGTTTAGTAGCTGTACTTGTTGAACAGTTTAATAGTGGTACTTGTTGAAGGGTTTAGTAGCTGTACTTGTTGAAGAGTTTAAAACCTGGCTGTGGCAGTCACTGCTGCTGTGGTTCATCTTTTTGCAGCCCTCTGCCCCCTGAGGAGCTCACAGATCTCATTTACGAAGCCAGTGGCCAAGACATCAGCATTGCAGTGCTGACACAGGTATGCAGGATGTGCCAAAAGGCTGCTTTGGCTGTGCCAGTGTTGGTTCTGACACTGGGAGAGCCATGRAGCCCCACTCTGATGGGTTTTATGGATTTTCCTTCCAGGAGATAATCATGTACCTGGCCATGTACGTCAGGTCCCAGCCCAGTCTCTTTGTGGAGATGCTGCGGCTGCGCATCGGGCTCATCATCCAGGTGATGGCCACCGAGCTGGCACGGAGCCTCAAATGCTCAGGTAAGAGACAGTTTTATTCTAAAGATACTTATGGCATCATTTTTGCTTCACCCTTTGTGGCTGATCGGTTCATTTATGTGTTAAACCCTTTTATTAACCTCTTGGTTCAAATGTGCCGTTACAAACTTGGAAAATCACTTTTTTTTTTTTACTTAATGAAAGATTACTCTCCCCGTGGTACCCAATTATTCAAAGAATATCAAAGGATATTCTTTATGGAATAACTCCAGCTCTGTAATTTAGACCCACATGTCATCTGCTGTTGGGAGATGACTGCAATGCCTTTCCAATGATCTTATTCTGCAAGGGAGCAACTGCTTTCTCACCATGAGCTTCAGGGACATTTTGCACAAACTGTGACATAATAAAAATCAATGCATGTTTCTTGTTTAGTCCTGAAATGTATTTTCTTTGAAATGTGACTGTGTATTAATTTTTTAAAGGAAGCAATAGCCACGAAGTCAAATTTGATTGGAATTCATCCATCAGCTACAGCTTTCTGTTTTGTGACATTTGTCTTGTTTTRTTTAATTAGGTGAAGAAGCTTCAGAGAGTTTGATGAATTTAAGCCCYTTTGATATGAAAAGTCTCCTACATCATATTCTCAGTGGGAAAGAGTTTGGAGTGGAAAGAAGCTGTAAGTTGTTTGGTTTTGTATGTTAAGTTACACTGTCTTATGAGTAGAGATCTATTCTTTCTGCACATGAAATAAAGGTATTAGGCAATGTATTAATCACTATTAATAAGGTAAAGTATTAACCACTATGTGTGTGTAGGCTGTGGAATAAACAAACAAAAAAAAAAAAGATGGAAACTATCCTGCACTGAAATAAGATTGTATCAAGGTTTCAGTAATATGAAGGCAAACTGCTAAAATGAAGAAATTTTCTGGGACCAGAACAAAAGTCAGAGACTCATTGCAAACTGACAAAAGCTACAAAAGCTCAATTGGAGAATCACTTTCTGATATCTAAGTATGGATTTAGGCCCCTCACTTGATACAATCAGCTTTGAACTCTTGGTGTGATTTGAAAGGATGCCATCACCAAGAACATTTTCTGAAAGATTTGTGTTTAACTTCTTAGGTAAAATTTCATCTGTTTTTCTGCCCCTAGAATGTTAAAAATGTCCATTTRCTTCTTTAGTGCGACCTGTAGATTCTTCTTCATCCAGCCCTGCCATTTCTATTCGTGAGATGGGGCATTCTGGAGCAACCAAAACAGAAAGAAGTGGCATCACTAAACTGAAGAGTGAGATGAAGCAGGTGAGGGTTTTTTGTCAAAGCTCATCAGAAAGTACAGCTGTTCTGGAACTGTGTGTTAGGTTTTATTCTTGCTAAATGACAGAAATCTCCAAAGATGCTTTGATTTTAAAATTGGTCACTAAATAGAAGGCAGATAGGGTTTTTTTCCTCCAAAAATGTGTTTCCTCTTTTGTTCTTGTTTCACATGCTGAATGAGAAGAACTTGAACAAACTCCAATGCATTCATGGCATCCACTGTAACAACAGTTCTCTTMTCATGTTTAGCTGAGGAGAAGTTAAATGTACAAAGAGAAACTTTTGTGCACTGTTTGTTCTTGTACTTGGCCCAAGTTGCAAGAGTGGACCACATTCCTTTTGGAAAAGATACATGTGGAAAAGGAATTTTGCTTTGTTTTCTTCCAGTTCTGTTTCTTCAGGAATGGAGGGTGATTACTGATATAATTTATACATGTGTGTATTCAAGTTCAATACTTTAAATGCCACTTCAACTGAGTATATGGAGAGATCACAGAAAACACAGTCAAAATACTCTGAATGAATGTGACTGATGGTTTTGTTATCAGTGGTTTGATTTCTCTAYTTGGTGTCTCCATTAGTAATTTTCTTTTGCTTTAAATAAATAGGAAGGTAGTGGTCAAATAAAATAKATTTGTAAGAATGGTTCTGTTTTTCCTCCTGGGTTATTCAGCCTAGAGAAGAAGGCTCCAAGGAGCCCTTATTGCAGTTTTGCAATTTATAAAGGAGGCTTACAGGAAAGATGAAAAGATGCTTTTTGCCAGGCCCAGAGTGACAGGACAAGGGGCAGCAGTTTGGAACTGCAAGGGTGGGTTTAGATTGGATGCAAGGACTGCATTTTTTACCATGAAGAGGCAGAGGTTGTGGAACAGGTTGTCCTGTGAGATTGTGGATGGCCCAGCCTGGAAATGGGTACGGTCAGATTGGATGGGGCTTTGAGCAGCCTTATCTGAGGAAGTGTTGGATGTGTTCCTTTGATTGTATGAAACAGACTGAATAAGCCTTCAAAAAGGAGTGGTGTTTTTACATGGTCTGACCATGGAGCATTTGCAGGGGACAGGAGAGATCAGTCCATGATTTTTCATGGGACATGATCAGGCAGGGAAGCAGAGAGCCCTGTGTCTCACAGACCTGGGTGCTCTGTCTGAGTTGTGTCACTGCTGCAGCACCATCTGGAGCTTTGGGGTGCTGTGAAGGTGCTGTGACTGTGCTGTCCTGGCCTTAGGCTCAGTCTAACAGGGCTCCCAGTGACACAGGGTGGCTGCTTTGGGGCCTTTCCAGGGAGGAGGAGGGACAAGGCTCTAGATGGCAGCAAGATTTTGTTTGAAATAAGAGCTGGAATACTTGGACCTCTCTTGACATCACAAACATAGTTCCTTTGTTGCTTTTGCATTCCATGGAAATTGGTGTTTTGCACAGAGGAGGAGTTGGCTGGGTTTATTTTGGTACCCCCCACTTTGCC
>NW_026624292.1:30267-34943 GCF_030028575.1 Malurus melanocephalus
CAGCACTGCAGGAGTGCAGGGGTTGTTGCAGTTTGTCCCTGAGTGGTKATTCCATATTCCATGGATGGGTTCCCTGTCCCTGTTTGTGTTCTCTTCTCACAGCTCTGTGTCTGACATGCTGGTGTCTGCTTTTGTTTTGTAGTTCTTTCACGAGGGGCACTCCATGTCCAGCAGCATCTTTGCTTCCATGGTAAAACCCTGTCTGTGCTCTGCAGCTGCTCCTCACCAGTGTGTGTTTGTGTGCAGGGGTCTTGGGCTTGGTCCTGGACACCTCCTCTGTCTTCTCCTGCTCAAACTTTGTTTTCAAACCCTTCCTTTCTCTTGTTTGTCTCCATTGGGAACCAATTGTCATTAGYAGTCTGTTAATAGAAGTTGAGTCTTGCTTTAGATCCCCTTAGTTSTTCTGCAGCTTAGGCAGCTGTAGCAGATGCAGTGCTATTGCAGGTTTAGCTGCTGGGTGGTGGATTATGTTACAGGTGTCCTCAGTATTTAACAGTAATGTGGTGTAGATAAATGCTGGCAGCCTCTGGACACTGAGGAACCCAGAACAGCTTCAAATGCTGAGACAGGGCTTGCATGGCTGTCTCCTCAAGCAGTCATCTTCTTCCAAGACACAGAACTGCAGCTCTTCTCAAGCTGTCACTGTTARGAAGGAAGATGATGGATTATCTCTTAAATATTTTAGCAACTGRTACCTCAACAATTCAAAGTCTGATCTCCAAATGCACCATGGAGAGATAGGAAGTTTCCAGCTGTACATACCCTTTGAACTGGTGATTATGGTTTGTGTTTCTCTGCATCTTTGGACTCACTGTCACTGGCACAMCTCCCAAATGCCCTAAAAACACAGAAATTCTGTCTGTGTGTAGTGGAAAGCATTGGAACACTGAAGGAACACTGCCTGTGCCCCATGAACACCACCAGCACTGCACATGGACTGTTTGCTGGGGATTTTTTTGCAGAACTTGGCTGTGTAGAGTCCATGATTCTGCACTTTCCAAACATGCAGTTTTTGGTCTTATTCTCCTTTTTCTCCAGTACATTGTTCAAGTGGCTTCCTGCTTGGAGATAAGGGGATTTAAGATGACACTTTCAATGAAGTCTTTTCTGGGCTGAAATTACAAATGTTAAAAAGAAAGGAGAAAACAGAAAAGCACAGTCTCTGGGAGTGCAAGGAATGGGCAGACTGTGTGTGGAAATCACAGTACCATGCAATTTGGTGGAATTGTCACAACTTTGAAGGTGATTTAGTGTCCAGGCCTGGTAGGGTAAAATAATACAGCAACAAAGGCAATAAAGGAAACAAGACCAATACTTGCAGAGAGGCAGGCATGATGATTTCATGGCTTCATTAAGTCAGTTTTTAATCTACTTACTTTAAGAGAGCTTTTGCATGAGGGCCTCTATTGCTGGCCTATGGACCCTTTGATACTCCAAAACCACCAAGCCCCATGTCCAGGTGAACTGGACCCACCTGCAGATCCCCCCYTTGCACAGCAGTGATGCTGCCTTGGAAGCAGAGTGTGCTGTTAAAATAGTCTGGGGTTGTGTTAAACCAAGCAGTGAGGTTCACTGGCTTAGGCCATTTTGGAGTGCTTGCCTATTTTGTTGAAAAATGATGGAAGTGCTTGAGAAATGATGGAAGTGCTTGAGAAATGATGGAAGTGCTTGAGAAATGATGGAAGTGCTTGAGAAATGATGGAAGTGCTTGAGAAATGCAGCTCCTTGTGAAGGGGTGAGATAGGGATGAAGGTTTAATCCTGCCCCATGATCCTGTACTTTCCCTGTTCTGAGGTAGCATTATAACAAATTATTGGCCATGAGTGGCATTTGGGGTGGTGGAAAGCAGCTAACTGAGGTTTTGATGTCATTCCAGAGGAGCAGCACTCCATCATCTCCCAGCAGCACTTGTCCCTCTGGCTCCAGTGGGGACATGAGCTGGGGGGACAGGAAGGGRCAGTGGCTGCGCAGACGGAGGCTGGATGGAGCCATCAACAGAGTTCCTGTGGGCTTTTATGAGAAAGTGTGGAAAATCCTTCAGAAGGTAAGCTGAGCTCTGTGAAGGAGCAATCAAGCTTAGAGTAACTCAGGGAGGGGTGGTCCAGGGGTGGAAGTTGCTGTTCAGCTGGAAGGCAGAGGGAATAATGGGAACCAGAGCCACTGGCACAAGAGTGTCTCTTCAATCTAAAAAAGCTCCATTAACACAAGATCACGGGTTCTATGAACTGTTTTTATCTCAAACCAYCAGCACTCTCTTTTTGCTGAGTGATTCTGTTTCACCACTCTGTTGTGCATCCCCAATGCCCCTTGTCASTGCAATGGAATGCAGTGCAGYTCTGTGTTCCAGGTCAGAAAAGCTSKSAGGAATGAAGTGGGACACTGCACTGACTCTTCCAGATTGTGCTGAGACATCTTGCCAGCTCTTCGGAGCTCTATGGCATYCTTAACCTTTTTTATTTGTTAGTTTGTTTGTTTTTAAGTGAAAAGGAAGTCCTTGTTGGCACCTTGGATATCAGGCATGTAGAAATGTGTTGAAGCAAAACTCCAGGAAAAAGGAGAGAGGAATTAAAAATTGCAACTTATTTGAAAGTCATTATGCAGTTGTTGTTCTGCTTTGCTGGATCCAGGCCAGCATTTGGCACCTTGCAGCCCTGGGCTGGCAATGATTTGTTGGGAAGAGAGTGCATCACCAGTTTAGGCAGGTTTGGGTTGTCCTGCTAAAATCACTTRGACTGAAGCTGTTAGTGTTGATGTCAGCCAGGATAAATCATAGATGACCTCTTGGCTATTYACTAATAGGATCTTTCAGCAGAGTGAGCATCATTTCTGACCTAATATAATAGCTGGGAGTAATTGTCTGTTTTTTCTGGCTGTTAAAATGAATTGTGCTTGTCTTCAGTATTTCATTCTTAAATTTTCTTTGGACTATTCATAAAATTTCTCTCCTCTTCTTGGTTATATTTCTGTTCTATATCTCAGGTACCCAGATGTGTCCCTGCCTTTTCACCATTTAGGTTTTGTCWCTGTTTTCTTTATACCACTTGGTATTTCTCTCTCCCAAGTGGYTGATCCTGAGGTGTGGTGTCCTGAATCTGAAACACATAACTAAATGTTGYTCTAGTGAAAATGAAAAAAATATTTTTGCTTTTGTGGTCTGTTGGATTGCTTTTGCATTATTTTTTATTTCCCAATTCTTTCCATCAGGATGCTCTCACAGTTTGTTTCTCTCCTTTGTGCCTTTGCAGTGGTGGCTCTCACAGTGCTGTGGTTTGGTGGTGGAATGGAGCACAGCATGCTCTGATGTGCCATGGCAGGCTATTGCTAATCTTACCAGTTACACAATAATTTCAGCAAAGATGAAATAATAATTTTGGACAGGGTTTTTTTTGTGTCATTTGGGGGGTTTTGCTTTGCTTTTTCTTTTTTTTCTAACTGAAAGTTGTTACATACTGGTTTACAACAGAGAACGCTCATATTGAATTGCAATACTCTAATTTCTGTTCACTGTTGAAATGTTTCAGTGCCATGGTCTGTCCATTGATGGGTATGTCCTTCCTTCTTCAACCAYCAGAGAGGTACAGTAAAATATCTGTGATTTTCTGGGCACATTTCTGAATGCTTGGCTTGATGTGGAAGATGCAGCAGTTTTGCTGTTGCAGATGTTTGATTTTACCTTTAGAACATCTGAACCATCCCTCAGCTGCTGTGCTCTGGCTCTGTGCAGCTGAATTGCTGCCAGGCAGCCTGGAAGGAGCTTTGTGCCAGCTTTTGCTTTGCTGAGCCTTCCCTGTCCCCCTGTGCCCAGAGAGGGGCTGGCAGCAGCCTTTTGTGGGGAAGGTGAGGCAGCACCACTGGTTGGAATAAAACACACACATTGCTTGTCACTTCAATTATTTTAACATGCTGCAACAGTAGCCAGTGTACTTTGGCTTCACAGTCTCAAATACCAGTTAAGGATGATTGTTCCTAACCAAAGCTTTGACACTTTGAATCCCTAACATTTTCTTGCACGTTTTTTTCTTAGCTGGATTCTGTGCTTAGGTGCTCTGGCAAATTTTAAATTCACATCTATAAAACAAACTCAAGTGAACAGTAATCCAGCAGAGAGGTGCTTGTGTGCCCAAGACTTTTCCTGATGGTTTTCTTCATACTTGTCTCTGGCTTCATTCTTCTCTGAGGGGCCATGGTAGCAGTTGAAGAGAGGAGCTGGCATTTTCTGCCCAATTTAAAATGGGGTTTGTGGGTTTTTTTAGAAAGAAGAGCTTTATTTATCCCTATTGTGTAGATAAAGAGACTTCTACTTTTAGCCCATCAGACCTGGACAGTATCTAATTTTGCTGTTTAAAGCAATTGGATGAAATAAGCACAAACCTCCTAAGGCAGCACAAGATCCACAGAGCTGTGCCAGTGCAAATTAAGCTGCTTTAGAAACASAATAGTGATATCCCTGCATGGAAAAGTTGAGGGATTATTTAAAAATCACCCCTCAAAGCAGGGGGTTGTTTTTAAAACTCAACAGTAAGTTTGGCTTTGCAACTAATCTGCAATGCCAGAAGGATGCAAGGCAGTGTGTGAGGAGTAAAGAGTTAATGTACAGCATCAGCAGCTCAGTGTGTAAGTGAGATGTGTGTGATGGAAGTTATGTAACTGTTTGCAGAATCAGGGTCTAGCAACAC
>NW_026624292.1:36632-41710 GCF_030028575.1 Malurus melanocephalus
GTGTTTTGGGTTTGTCAGTTTGTCTCCATTTCCACTCCATTTGCCAGATGACCCCGTGTGAGATCAAGTTTGCRGTGCACGTGGAGTCGGTGCTGAACCACGTCCCCCAGCCCGAGTACAGACAAATCCTGGTGGAAGCAATTCTGGTGCTCACATTCCTGTCTGACCTCGAGGTGAACAGCATCGGGGGCATCATCCACGTGGACAGAATTGTGCACATGGCCAATGAGCTGTTCCTGCAGGAGCTGGTGAGCTCAAAGGGCAGCGGGGAATCCTCCTCCTCCTCCTCCTCCTCCTCCTCCTCCTCCTTTGAAAATCATCCCCTGCTCTTTTTTTAATGTGTGTGATAAACTTGGTTTTGTCGTGGCTCTTTCTCCTATAAAGACAGACCAAATCACTTAAGTATCTTCTGGAAATATATTTTGGAAAACTAATGTAAGAATCGTGGGAGACTTAAAGGGAATAAAATTGTAGTGGCTAACAGGCTSTGAAGTACAAGGGTAAATTAAAGTGAATTCTTCTTTATCAAGGCATTAGTATTACAGTATTTGGGTAATCCCATCCATTCCCCCCAAAGGACCAAAATCCATGAAGTTATATGTTCTTCATTTACTTGCACTGATCCAACTCAGTCATGTGAGCCTGATTGTAATCCTGATGAAGGTTTTTGTGAGGGGAAAGAGAATTGCTTTCAGTGTTCTGCACAAATGGAAAATCATCATGTGGTGGTTTTTTCCATTTAATAAGCACACACACCTAACTTGCCCTATTTCTTTGTTTGTGTCTTACAGAAATCATTTGGAGCCACTGGCAGTATCCTGGAGAAAGAYGTGGCCACAGGAATTTGTCACTTCTTTTATGACAGTGCTCCCAGCGGAGCCTATGGCACCATGACTTACCTAACAAAAGCCATCATTATTTATTTGCACGATTTCCTGCCCAGCACAGGCTGTGCCATGCAGTAAGGGATGTGTCACATGGGAGAGAGGGCTCAGGAACTCTTCATTCCCAATTCCCTGCCGTGAACCCTGGGCTGGAGCTGCCTCTGTGTGTTCATGCATTTGGGGATGCTCTGTGCCCTTCCTGCTGGGACAGGCAGCTGCAATTCTGCTTCTAGGAGAGGGTGCAAGAAATAACAAATCATGAGGCTTCTTCTGCCCAAAGTGCATCAACATAATTTGTGTTAAATTAGCAAGAATTACACATTTCTGCCAAGGGGAAAACACATTACTCTGTGGAGATCAAAAGGCATAATAAAACCAGGGAGCTGCATCTCAGGCATAGAGTCCCCCAAACAAGGGAAGTGATGGAATTCATTAATTTTCTCCTGCTGTGTGTAAATGTACATCATTGTGAATCACTAATGCACACTATGAAACATCCGGGCAAATGTAAATTAGAGGTGTAAGAATAATTTGAAATRACCTGATGGTATTTCTAATACACTTTAATCCTGCTTCTCTTCTCATTTGCACCTCGTCAGTGCAGGGCTAACACCAGGAGGGACAAACATCCCACAATCTCCACTCATTTGAGAGGATAGCCTCTGTCAGGAAGCTGCATCTGTCTTTAATCTGAGCAAAATAGCTTCCTTCCCTGCATCCCCAAGGCTTTGGAGGCAAAATCACAAGACTGCAGCTTCTCCMAGGTGACAGACAGTTTTATGCCTGTAATCCTTTCCTCTGAATGGAGCAAGATAAACCTCATCCACTCAAGCACCCTTTCCAAGTCTCCTGATCATTTCCCTTGCAAACAGCCTCAAACTTCAGAATGGCATCATTGTGGCCCTTCCAGTGCAGCATAAGTTTATGGAAGGCTTTGATGTTTCTCTTTATTTTTTTTTTTCCTTTTCCATTTTTTCCTTTTCTTTTGTTTCTTTTCAGTTTGAAGTTGCACTGGTCACATGTAGTATGGGCTGGGCTGCCTGGAAGGTTCCCTGCAGACARTTCCAGGTTGATGCTGGCACTTGAATGTGTCCCCAGAACTCTGAGGTGATGCAGGGAGGATGGGTATGTCCTGTAGAGAAATGACTCCATGGTTATTCAATCTGAAAACAGCAGTGGAGAGCCTCTGGAGAGGGAAACCCTGCCTTAACCCAGGCTTTGGCTGTGGTTTTTCTTGTGCTGTGGTTTTTCTGGTCAGCATCTGGACAGCTTAGGACAGTGGCAGCCACAAACAGGCTCCCTCAGCAGCACTGCAGAAGGATCACAGCAATTCTGTCTTCCCAGGTAGAAAGGAAAAGAGCAGAAATATCCTGTAAAAAGTGAGTATTTTCTGAGCTGATAAGCCTGATAAGCTTATAAGATATTTCTGTGAGCTTCCCCTCCACTCTTTCAAAACATACCTGTGCCATTTATATAAGATTTGAATATTTTTTTGTAACAATAGTATGTGGTGTTTTTGAAAATGAGGTTTTTGTTTCCAGTAGAAGTAATCCCATCTCATTGCCAGTTTACCAGCACTCCCAGGGACTCTGAGCTCCCCTGTCCCTGCTGTCCCCACACAGTCAGTGCTGCTGCAGCAAAATCTGGGAATTGGCTCCAGACAGGGAAGGTGTTGGGAGGCCTCAGTGTGAGGTGATTCCATGTTTTTTCAGAGCCCAGAGGAGTTTGTCAGTCCTGAGAAGCAGAGCCCTGTGTTAACCACATGGGAACCCTGGGCCTGTGCAGGGGTCAGGATAAAGTGGCAGCTCAGGTACAATTAGCACTTGGGTGTGGAAGTCRTTTTATTGCTGTGGGGGTTTGCCTTTGTTATTGTTTGGTTTGGTTTTTTTTTTACTTTTCATATGTATTGTGAGAACTGGCTTGGCTTGTTTCCCAGTAAAKGAAGTCAAATCCTTTGTCTGGCTTAAGCAGGCGTGACAGTGCAGAGCTGAGCACACGAGGGCTGGTGTGATGGTTTGTTATTCTACCCAGTATCATACAAAAAGTAGTRCCAGTTATTTTTAATTTTCTTCTTGAATCCTGGATTGTGAGAGATGCAAGATGATTTTTGTTCAGATTTCTAATTTTATTTTTTTTTACCTCCTGTGTGATCTTGTTTTCCGTAACAAGAAGGCTGATGTTGGTTTTATGAATTGTATGGCTTAACATACCTGGAAACCTCTTAAAACTTTTTTTAATGGGTGTATAATTGGTGTCTTTAATATCAGATTCACAGTATGACACGGGTTATGGTATATCATGATGATCATAAAGAATTGCCACGTGGAATGCAGGCAATTGGAAAGTGTTTATGTGGTAATTTGAAGAGTTTGGGTAGCTGGTGGTGAAGGGGGGACTCTGAAACACAAGGCCAGTGCAAGAGAAACTCGTGTTAGCTGCAGCTCAGGCACAGCTGCACTTTGCTGCTGTGTTACTGCTCAGAGTAAAGAACCACTGCAATTGGAGATTTGCTTTGTAGTGCAAACCCAATRATGCAAATCAGGTTTTACACAGACCCCCTGCTTTTCTGAGAATCCTCTGTGTGTGTGAGGCTGCTGCAAWCAGAGCTGGCACTGGCAGTGCCCAGGGTGTTCTCCCCGAGGGAATTCAGGAGAACTTTGCAGTTTGTGCAGAGCTGAGCTCATTTGCTCTGCTTGGCTGTGCAGCTCCCTGGGGAGGCAGCAGAGGATGGCACTGCCAGCYCCCAGTCCCAGGAAACTCATTTATGGAAACAAGGCAAAGGTGAACACGTTCTGTGCCTCCAAAACAAGGGCATTAGTGAATTAAAATAAAAAATAACCCCAGCTGAGAGCTGCCTGTGCAGCCTGACGGACACTGCTGAGGGTTTGCAGTTTGCAGATGAGGGTCAGGAGCTCCTACAGTGCTGGAAACAGCCTGGAGGCAGCATGGGACTGGGGAGATGGCAGGATGGGATTTGTGTTAGGCTCAGCTCACACAACACAACATGCTGGTCCCAGCCCAGCACGGGGCAGGATGGGATCTGTGTTAGGCTCAGCTCACACAACACAACATGCTGGTCCCAGCCCAGCACGGGGCAGGATGGGATCTGTGTTAGGCTCAGCTCACACAACACAACATGCTGGTCCCAGCCCAGCACGGGGCAGGATGGGATCTGTGTTAGGCTCAGCTCACACAACACAACATGCTGGTCCCAGCCCAGCACTGGGCAGGATGGGATCTGTGTCAGGCTCAGCTCACAGAACCTGCTGGTCCCAGCCCAGCTCCCCCAGTGCCCCCCTGCTCATGGCTGTTGCTTCTCCCTGCTTGCTGATGGGGCTTTGTCAAACCAGACACATCAGAACTTCAGCTGCTGGTCCCACAGGTAGCTGTGAGAGCTGAATGGGTGCAGTGCAAGGTTTGTCTGTCTCTGTGGTCTCCTTTCTCAGGGACAGAGCCCTGCCTGTTTCCTGGAAGGTGTGGGTGAGCTACACAGCCCATAGCTGCTCTGCAAAGGGGCAGCCACTTCTTGTGGGGTSATAAAAGACCTTGGGGACATCCCCTGTGGGGACACAGGACTGTGGGGACACAGGACACTGTGTGACTCTGTCACCCCTCTGCCAGGGCCTTGAGTGGAGCAGGAGCTGGAGTTCCAGGTCCAGCCTGGGGCACTTTGCTCAGTGATCTGCAGGGAGGAGCAGAGCTGCCCAGAAAGCAGGAGGGAGATGCCACCACTGGTGTTTGTGGAGCTGTAGGGTGAGAGTTTGGGTGCTCATCTGCAGACTGACTCAGGCACTGCTCAAAGAAACCCTCACGTCTGGAATTCTGAGCAGCCACTGCATGGAATCACGACTCAAAAAAAGGGACTGGGTTTGGGGTTATAGGAAGAGCTCTGACAGCTCTCTGGGTTTGGTAGAAGCAGCAGGGCTTTTTCCCACTCTCAGTTTCAGTCTCAAGTGGGATTTATTCCTGGCATTGGATGTTTCACAGTTACTCCCCCTGCCACCCCCTCCTGTCAGGGCTAAGAGGGCTCCTTGTGCCACCAGTACTGACAGGACAGCTCTTTCTGTTTTGGCTTTATGATTCAGCTTCTCTCATCCTCAGTGCTGCATCCCCAAAGGCTCTCACTGCCCACCCCATGAACTGTGCTGCAGCTCTCCCTTGGCACCCCCTGTCAGGAGGTGACCCCTCAAGGGC
>NW_026624292.1:42765-49320 GCF_030028575.1 Malurus melanocephalus
GTGGGGACACCACACTGGAGGTGCCAGGAATGTGTCCCTGGTGGGGACACCACACTGGAGGTGCCAGCCATCCTTCAGAGCTGCAGTGTCCCATTACACACCCTGGCTCTGTCCATCTCCAGGAGTTTGTTTCTCCACTGGAATGAGGTGGGACTGACCATCATGGTGCATAGATCAGAGTAACTGCATGATAAATGATGCATTATGTATTACCAATGCCRTTAAAGTTTTACTGTAAATTTTGKTTGCACTTTGTATTAATCTTTGTATTAAATAAGATTTTTGTTTTCCCCCCCCAAGCAGTAGAAATAAGTGTGTGCATGTTTGTTCATTCCTCTGTCAAGTTACAAAATACTTCTGGAAAACTGTTCTGTGTTTAATTGTAGAAAATAAGATTTAAGAAAGACAGCAATGCCTTAAGCTTGGGCTGCTATTACATTCTGGGATGATAAACTTGGAAGGATGCTTTTTTTGTACTTTTAACACTCAAATGAAACAGAGCTGCTTTACTTAGCTCATCTTTAGCTATTAAAATTTAAAGAGGGTCCAGGCTGGAACCTTTTCCTACCCAAAAAGCACTTTMTGTGCATTGGATTTACTGAGGCTGAGTGAGGTAATACTGTTACCAAAAGCTCCTGACCTGATACTGCTTTCAGAGTTTAAGATGCAAGAGAATTAGGCCCAGATCTGCTGACTTCTCCCCCTTGGGAATTGTCGGGGTGGTACTGGCAGGAATGGGAATGCTGCCATGCAGAGAGGGGAAGGAGACAAGCATGAGAGAGCACAAGACCCTTCCATCTTGCTGCCTTCCAAAAACAATTTCAGAATTTCTCAGTTTCTTTATCCTGGTAAAGAATTTGTGTACAACTATTCTATTTAGGTTTGGTAGTATCAAAATATGTTTACTATTGTGTTCTTATTCACCTCTTTTTTTAAGAAACGCAGTTCATCTTCAGGAAGAGTGTGTTCTATGGTGATGGAATACAAAGAGACCCCACTTAGGCATTACTCAGAAAGCTAAAGCTTTATTTWGTGATCTATCACGAATTGCATTAACATGCTATGGATTTAGCCTTCATTAAGGTGACATTACCATGGAATCACTGAATCCCAGAATGGTCATGTTGGAAGAGACCACAATGCTCTGGTCCAACCTCGCTGCTCAGACATGGCCATCCCTTACACATTGCACAGGAYTTTATCCAGATGGTTCTGGAGTATTTCCAGTGAGGGAGACTCCACAGCCTCTCTGGGCAATTGTTCAGTGCTCGGTCTGGTCAGGAAAGAAGTTCTTCCTCACGTTCAGGTGAAATTTCTGTGCACCACTTGCTGCCCGTTGCCTCTTGTAATGTTGCTCAGCAGCTCCATCCCACAAACACTTCTGATCATCTCATAGCTCCACATCCCAACRAGTGTGGGGAAAAGTAACCAGTGGCAAGAGGAAATCTAGTGCAAGTGTAAACACCTTCAGCCAAGATCATCTTAAGTTGTGCCTGTAAACTTTTGGCACACACAAGAGAGTGACCTGGCATGATTTAATTTCTCTGCCTCATGCAAAGAGCAAGATTAAATGCAGCACTTCCTTTAACTAGAGGGTTCTGCCCTGAATTCCTCTCCTGCAGTGGACAGCACACAGCCAGCCTCTTGTGTCTGTTGTATCACCACAAAGTTCCTTGTGGTCATGGATGCTCTCAGTGTCACTGAGGGCACAAATGTACCCAGGTGTGTCCCTGCCCAGCTTGGGCATGACCTTGGCAATGTTCAGGGTTACATTGATGGGGGAGATGCCAACAAGACAGGGGTGAATTGTGAGGTGGTGGCACTCTGTGTGTGACACAGTCATGCTGTAGGTGTGGGTGTTCATCTCATCTGTCCCATTATCAGCAGGCACAGATCATCCAGGAGGGGCTAAATGAGGCCTTGCACAGTGACCCTGTGGAGCAGCCCATTTATCACTAATGACAGCAAGCTGAGCTTCCAMAACCCACAAGAAATGTTGCCTTTTCAGGAGTTTGCCTTTTTCTCCAGTCTGTGAACAACGTGAAAGGCCTCTAAAAATTCATTGAAGTCAATGTGGCCATCTTTGTTGTAGTCTATGCTGAGGATTAACTTGTCAATGGAGTCATCCTCTACCTCAATGCCCAGGTGAGAGGTGAAGAGTCTCCAKGTCTGGCTGAACTCCTCAAAAGAAATCAAACCTGAAGGACACAGACAGTAGATTGCTTTTTGCAGAGTTCTTTCCCTTTCCTCCATAAACAAACACACACATGCACTCTCCCTCACAGCAAGAGAGTTCCCTGCCATGGCTTTSATGGGGTTAGTGATTTCATGATTGAAGCACATTTTTACTTTAATTAATGGTTGAATGCTTTTGACAGTGGAATTGAGAAAGCAGGAAAGAGTGAGAGTGGAAGGGAGAAAAAGCCCTCAAAAGAGTGAAGCCAATAGTGGAGCTGGGTATGTGAGAATTTTTTCTCTTTAGGCTCTGTGCACTGTCCCTTATATGGTTGCAGCCTGACTGCTTAAAATATTTCACTAAAGTGGAGAAATGACATCACCTCTGGTTCCCCTATATTTAGAAGCCTTAAGGAGAAACACAGTGGGGAGAACAGGCTCCCTAGAGCTGACACAGTGAGGTTACCTGGACTTACCTGAGTGATCTTTGTCAATGATGTTAAAGATGATCTCCAGATCCTTTCTGTATCTGCACAGRGTCTCTGCCAAAGCTGGCTGAGCCTGGGTTTGAAATCATACAAAAGAAACTATTCAGAGCTTGGTTTGAGTTAATTTAATCAACAGAATATCTACTACCCAATTTCCATTTTCCCAGTTTAACTTGTCAAATGTTACAAAAAAAAAAAATCTTTATGCTTGAGTTCTCTGGAATAAGACTTCTGTGTCTTGCCCTGAGGAATAATCAGCTAAAACCCATCACTTTCAGATGGCAGGGCAAGGGGAGGAGTCCTTCACACCTCCCACCTTCAGGAATKATTTGTGGAAATACAGATAATCTGKGGAAGRTGGTACAGACCATGCACTCAYACAAAGCACTCACTGTACAYATGTGAATGYATCCTGCTGTTTAGGAGAATTATGGTGACACCTCATTACCAAAGCACTGTGCAGCCACTTGGGAACAAGTGGGCTCAGATACCATTGGAGATATGTACAGTCCATCTACAATTGTGACTTCCTCCCACAGGGGCCTGGACTGGCTCTGGAGCTTCTTTGAAAAAGAGGATTTCTCCTCTTTTTTGAAAATAAGATTTCAAAGAGGAAGGGTTGAGTGCTCTGGGCAGCATTTGTCACATCTCCTCAGCTCCATTATCTGAACGCCCTCGAGAGTCAATGGAAAGGAAGAAGCAGTTCTAGCATGTGACTCATCCAGCCTATTTTAAGCCTCTACCTTAGCAGGGAATGATGATTTGTACCCCAGCAGTGCTCATTTTCCACCAGTGACTATAAAAGGAAGCTCAGCAACTAGTTCAGATGTAGATGTCTACTTGATTGGTCAAACCACTGTCTTGTGCTTCAGACTGCACCAAAAGTTGTTCCTCCAAGACTTGCAAGGAGGAGTTTTCCTCTTTACCTCTTTTGTAGGTTGACCCATTTTCAAATCATAAAAACAGGACATGAAGTCAACTTCTCCATCTGGGTCCATCTGCACCAGCTGAGGCCGCAGCATCCTCCAGGGCAGCTCCAGCTTTAGGACAGACTCCATTGCTTCAGCCCAGTCATTGACAGAGATCCTGCCTGCCACAAGGGATCAGRTCATGGTCACAAATGCTACAGGACACAGCACAACTCAGTCACCAGCACMAAGGGATGCAAAACACCAGGATTTTCTGTGAGCCCTGGGTAAAACCCCTCATAACAAAGGAGCCGTGGGGTAGGACTGGACATTTCCACGGGTCCCTTCCAACCAAAAAGTCGTGATGCTATTATGATGCTCAGCATGTTTTAACACCTTTTCAGAAAGCTGGATTTTGTTAGGAAGAGTATTTCAGATTTCAGCTGAGCTGCAATCAGAGTGACATGTGGCTGCAAACTCAACCAGATGGAAATATGTGAAACAGCTGTTCAGTGGCTGAAGAAACAACACCAWCGTGTGTTGAGTGCCCTTGAAGGGCACAGTCAAGTGAGAAGCCATCACAGGGAAAAGYAGAAATTTGTGGTAGAAATCAACTTCCTGCTTCTACATAAAAGGTTCATCTATTAACTTAGCTCTGAGTTTTCCTCAGCTGAGGGGTGAGTGAGTGTCTGCTGGAGGCACAGGTAGGCAGATACCTCAGATACCTCCCAGACTCAGACCAGTTTCCCCAACATGAGACCCCAGTTCCCCGTGTGACACCTTCTGAAGACACTCCTGCATGAAGATGGTGGTGACCTTTGAGGTTCTGGAACTGAATTTACCTGCCCAAACTCTACCCAACAGCAAATATAATTTATTTGCCCATGTCTTTCAGTTTTCCCTATTTCAAACTTCATCCTCTCAAGTCATTTGGGGCTGGGCTCTTGCCAACACCTCTCCTCTGTGCTCAGTAGGAACAAGGTCCAGCAGCCTCTGCTGCCCTTGGCCTGGCACTGGCAAGGTGGAATCCTTTGCCATGAGGTTTGTCCCCTGTGCCCCACACACCCCAAAGCTGTTATCCCATGGTAGCAATACCTGTGCCATTGATGTCATAYTGTGCAAAAGCACTGGTGAGTTCAGACCTGTGAGCATAAATCTTCTCTCGTAAGGACTTCAAGGCAGCTGATTCAATTGTACCTACCCTAGGAGGGGAAAAAATCAGCAGGTTATTAAAGGATTAAAATCCTCTAGCATTTTATGCTTTTCAGCACTCATTGGCAGATTCTTATATCCTTCAACATGTAGTGTATTTGGGGTCTATAAATGACTCAAAACATACTGGAACACTGGGCGGGGTGGGGAGGGGGAGACCAACATTCAGGGGGAAAAAAAACCCAAACCAAACAAAACTAACAATGCACCATAAGAGTAATCTGAGTTTATGAGATAATTGAGTTTATGCAGGTAATTCTAAGCTGCTTTCCATTAGTAATCTGAGCACAGTACCAGGCATGGCAAAKCTGTCATGATAAACTTTTGAGACTCAGTTCCTAACAGGATTTGTCCAGATTAACACTGCAGCCTTAAAGCAGGCAGGTGCAGGCCATTTATGAGTCCCTGACAATTTTCTGTTCTAACTGCTTACCTCATCTAATTMCCTTTGGGAGTTTCTCAGGAAATCAAGTCAGAGCACTTGGAACATGTTTTGTCTACTTTATAGTTTTTAAATTGTAAASCAGAAAAGCAGGGAGAATCAAGGCAAACACAGCTACTGTGTAATGAGTGATGCTGTAGATTTGGGCAGGTGCAGATGCTGCAGTCCCCACTCCCTGCATGCACCACACAGTTTTACCTCTCCCGCAGGTTCCTCCTGCGTGTGAATTTGCTGACTTGGTACTGCACAAAGCGCGGGGTCAGCTCAGGATTCAGCTTGATGTAAGCACCCCGGTTACTGCCCTCCTCGTAGTAGTTGGAGGCAGAGAATATGGTGATAACCTGGTCACAGGAAACAAAGAAAAYGGATTCTTGACACTGATTGCTGAAACTGAWCTTAGAAAAAGTTCCAGGTTACAMAAYTATGTGACTACATATAAAGCTATGCCATTGCATTATATGTTTTTCCCTTTTGATTCAGAGCTCTAAGCCTTTATTTGTGACCTGTCAGACTTCAGAGGGCAGTTATATCTAACAGTGCTGTTTAACAGAAACCYCTTCCTAAGAGAGACCTGGTTTTCAGGATTCTTGCTGGCCTTCCAGTACAGCRTATTAGAAAGCAGAGCCAGAAGAGAAATCAGTGAGTTAAAGGTTTCTACAGTCTTAGAGCATCTCTTGTACTGTATTTACACACTTCTCAGGGATTTTGTTGGGTGTCCATTTGTTTTCATGTGGGTAATAAGCTGGTCCCTACTCCCTAAAGCTGGACAGAACTTGGTTACTCAGATCTCAGTAACTTGTAACATCTATCTAGGCCAAAGCTCCCCAAACCCAGTTTAACAAAGTCACTCTCTTTTTTTGGAATAAATTTTGCAGACAAATCTACTGTGGATGTTCCTRTGAAATTCACAGGAGAATTCTACTTTACATGGAAGCATCTTACCTTCCCATCATGACTGATCTCGTAACCTTCTGGCTTAAATTCATGAGACCTGATGAGCATCTTCAGATTATACCTGGCAAAGAGCTTGGCAGTGACATCAGGACCAAAGTAACAGCCTCCTCCTCGACACTTGTTTGGTGTGCAGCCATTCTGGCTTCTTGGGTCACTCCAGAGAATGTCGAGGATCTACAAACAGCAAACTCCAGCAAGTGAGGACTCACAGTAGGAGAAGACTACTATAAAGTATACTAAACTTTAGGCTGTCTAAAGTCCTGGCCACAGCAAAACCCCACAGTACAGGGAGAAAACACATTGAAGCTAACCTGTAGGTCTTGAGTTTCTTTCTTCCTTTCATGAGTGTACTCTTTTGGGCTGAGGTTTTTGTTCT
>NW_026624292.1:49387-57556 GCF_030028575.1 Malurus melanocephalus
TTTTCAGCAATGCACCTCTTTTCACAGCTGAGGTTTTCAGACTTGGGCAGATAGTCCAGGTACTGTTCCTTATGTATTTCAAAGGCAACAAAAGCTGCCTTCTTCACATGTGGGCAGGAGAGGCAATTTCTGTTATCCAGGACAGACTGGATAACCACATGGGTCACTGACTTTATTTAAACTAAGCTTGGGAGTGCCTGCTCTAAACATGACCAGAGTTGCCTTTGCCTTTATTGTCTTCAGTTAGCTCATGTTTCAAACCAAATTTCACATATTAGCATTTTAGCAGGGTTCAGACATGAAGATAATTATCATGGTTTAATTCTAGTCAGCAGCAAACATCAGTCAAAATGTGTTTGTTGAGCCCTTGCTGGCCAAGGTTTGCACTGACACATTCCCTGGATGTTTGTGAGCGTGGCCTGGTGGATGTTTGAGTGTCAGATTTGGGGGAAAGAGGAGGTTCCTTGTGCCCATTATGTTAGTTTGTAGGTCAGGTATCCTGGGAAATCMGATTTTCAGAGAAACTAAGCCTTACAAACTGTCACAATTTATTAAATTACAGTATAACAAAAGCTCCATATGGGCTCTAATATTCAAGAGGAAATGAACAGCCAGAGAACAAAAAGTTCCCACTTCTGAGTGATCTGCCTGTAGGTYCCAGGAGCTGGGTGGCTTTTTTGGGCTATATCAGCATTCAGCTGCCAAAAGCACAGCCAAAAAAAGGTGCTTTATGTCACCACCAATTGCAAAGTCTGACCTGTTTAAACCCACACCCAGTTCTGTACCAGCAGATCCAACCACATGAGGGCAGGCACAGCCATTTCMTACTGAGCACTTTCCTCTTCCTAAAGGCTAAGAAATTGGGCACATTTTACTTGCAAGTGTTAGGAAAATCAATCCACAAGCACCCGAGGTTTATGTCCAAAAAGGAGACAGAGGAGTCCCACAGCCTTATTCATGAATAAAGGAAGAGGTCATGGACATTTCCCATGGGGTCTCTCAAATTCATAAAGGACGCAGCCTCCTTTTATCCCAATTTCCCAGCTGCAGTTCCCTCTCTCTTTCCCCATTGCTGAGGTATTGAGAGGTTCAGGCTCCCCAAAATGCCTGATGAAACCCCCCTTCTATCATCCATTGCCCCCTTTCAATATCCATCTCTGTGTCTCTGCTCTGGTAGTTTATTTACATAGTCTGAGATAAGTCAATCAAAAGAATTCCTATAGAAATCCTTCTCATTATTTCTTTTTTATCTCTCAGTATCAGCCTTATCTCACCCCAGAACCCAGAGTCAGAGTCTGTTTGTAAACACATTCCCTTCTCCTTTCACAAGGTAAAAAAATCACAAGCCTTCATTAGCAGCTCTACAAAAAGTATCCAAAAAACGAAAAGGTGTGTAATATGCTCCTTAGAAGGAGTGTTTTGTTCAGAGTTCCCTCAGACTGATAAACACCCTGCCTGTACAGAACACGGGCTGGCTTTGTGTAGGAGGGTTTGCTATCATTCTGTTTTTTGTTTCACCTACCTGTTTCCATTCCTCCAGGGCGGGGTCTGGAGGTGAATTAGAGCCCGAAGGTTCAGCAGAGCCTGCTGAATGGATGGGTTGTGTCTTCATTGCAGTGTGCTGGTTGGCAGTGTGTTTACTGGCTTTGCTTGGGGCAATTCTCTTCTTCGTTTGCTCCTGTYTGTCTCTCACTGACTTTGGTGGCCGCATCAAAGATTTCAACTTAAAAAAAAAAAAATAGAAGTTACCATCACAATAACGAAAATCGATACAGAGATGTTGGCTCAAAGGCCCATCAGCTCATGTTTCCTGGACTCAGGAAAACTCATTGAGAGTTCAACTGATGTTAACTCTCAAAATGTCCTGAGTTCACAGGTCTGGGAGAAGCTGCAGGTGTTTAGCACTTGCAGAAATTTTGCTTTATCAGTAAGCAGGCTCTTAGAGCTGCTTTCATATTCTCACCCAGAACACAGACTCATTCCAACACAGTCAATCCTAAGGTGTTGTTATTCTGCAAGTATGGCCTGGGCTCAGGGAAGATGCTTAAGAGCCCAGCTTTGCAAGAAACAAAATAGACATTCATATTAGGCTGAAGGTGAAACTCCATTCACTGCTGTTCTGACACAGTGCCATGCTGTTAGATTAATGTGGCTAAAATGAATGGAGTATCAGGAAGACAGCAGTGAAATTTATAAAGGAGTATTTATTTATAAAGGAGTATTATTAAATCAGGCCATATATTGTTAAATCAAACTCCTCCTACATGCATGGGCATTTGCTTCTTTGGAGTGGTGTGCTATGGCTCCATGAAGGACTATTAACACAGACTCTTCTCCAGGGAGTATCTTCTCATTTCAAATTCTCTCATACAAGCTTATTTCCAGAGCAAAGCCAAAATAAAGCCCAAAACCAAACCAAACAACGAACCAAACCAAAAAAAACCCAACTAAACCCAAACCAACTAAAAAAAACCCAAACAAAAAACTCAATAAAACATACACAGTGAGCAGAGCCCTAGATTTTCTTTTTTAACGAGGAAGAAGACCAATTCAAAACAAAATGCACAACACTGGGTTATTCCCCAGTGCACTGAGCAGTATTTGAGCCCTGCCAGCTGTACCAATTAAAATACATCCCTTGGCCTCGAGTGACACCGCCCTGGGTTGTGGCCCACACGTGTCTCATTTGACCTGTTCATTCTGCATTTCMCAGAGATGGAATCAGAATGAAAGCATGGTGAAAGCATGGCCAGAACTCAGCTCACGGTTAGGACACCTCTATTTGTAGTCAGGTACTGAGTTTTAGTGTACAGTAGTACAGCCAATGGAGCCCAAACTCCAATGATCAGAATGTTCATGCCCTTTTTCACATCTTTGAAAAGGACACAACTGAGTGTCCTGTGAAGCATTTATTTCAGCACTAGAAAAGATGAGGATGACAGAAATAGCTTCAGATTGCACAGACACTGATGGTACACTGAGCTGCTCACTGATCTCCCRTGCCACATGAGATGCTCCACGATGTCTGTGAATTAGTGGGAGGGGGCAGACACAAATCTGGCCTGAAGAGGACCCCAAAGAAGGTGGAGGAGACCCCAAAAGAAGGTTTTCTTCAGAGCAGGCAAAGGCCAGAGGGGACATGCCCAGCCTTTGGGGCACTTCCATGAACAGCACTGCACACAGTGCCTRAGCAATGATCTCCTCCAGATTTCTGGGATCTCCATGGACTGTAAGGAGCCTCAGCACCCTGATCACAAGCACACATCTTGATTTARTTGTCCAAATTGAGACCAAATCCTACGCTATTTTCCACTAATTTGAAAGAGCTGTGTTTGCTCACCATTTCAGAAAAGACCCATGAACATTTCTGTTGTCTGAATCCCTGAAAAGCAGTAGATTGTGTTTTATCAAGGGCAGTTCTTGAAGGTTGATCTCTGGAAAGGCTCACCCACGTGTACAGCTCTCATCTGCTGCTAAGGGAGCACATCACAGTGGAGAACTTCCCCCACAGCAGATGGTGGGAGCACAGCCCAGGACAAAAGGCAGTGCTGCAAATAACTGGCCAGATTGATTTCTGAAGTGTTTGGAAATGCCCGAGAATCAGGTAGTTYTCATGCTTTCTGGATAATGTGTCATCACTGCAGGAGTGCTTTTAGCCATTTTAAAGTCAAAAGACSCACGTTACATTGAGAGCCAAAGAACTACTTGCAACCTTCCTTCCTAAGCACTGATTCTGAAGAAAAATTGAAGAAAAATTGGAGTATTCTTTTTCTTACTGCAGCCATTTCCTTTCCTAATGCAAACAGTTTATCCTAGCATTTGTACTGCAGAATTTTTTAAAGAAAATAAAACTATCCCCTCATCAACATGATCTCTTACCTTATTTCTCTCAAGTGCATTCAGGAAATCCAAATCTGTGGTGTCTGAAATCCCCCCATGCAGGATAAGAACTTTGCTATCTATTATAGTGGCAAGGGGGAGCCAGCTAAAGACATCCTGCAGAAGACACAAAATCTGTTTCCAGTGGTCCTGTAAAATATATTCTTATGTTAGMTCCTATTTCTGGCAGATTCTGTTGCTTCTAAGTTCAAGATTTTGCTGAAGTGTCTGCTACAGTTTATATGAACAGTGYTGTCCAAGTGAAATCCCAAACTGCAAACCTGACAAGCACGTTCTGACATTTACTTTAGGGCCATTTGATTGTCTCKATTTTGTTTAGTTTTTCTTTCATGTTCACCTCTTTTGGTGTTCTTGAGTGGTCTTATTGATGTTATTTATTTCATCCTATAGCTCTCTGGGCATAAGAGATTAGCAYTTAAACTTGTTTTGTGAGTTATAAGCCAAAATTATTTCAACTACATCACCAAAGAAATTCTCTGCTACCCCCAAATGAACTGGTTGGAAATTTATTTGTTTACACTGGTTTMATTTTACACGTGCAAGACTACAAAAAAAAATACAGAGGAAGAAGGAGAAATCTTACCTTGTACTTCTTTGAAACTTCTTTTGTGAAGCCATATCTGGAAACAAGACAGCATCATGAACTGGTGTTCAGTATGTCCCATGGTTTCCTATGCTATAGTATTTTCAGGAGTTTTTAGTCCCCTTTTTTTGCCTGCCATTCCATCTCACCTCAGCTGAAATGTGCTTTCCTCCACTCTGTCCTGAGAATTGAATTTAACTGGTTTCTTGTGTGTAACAGAGGTCAGAAACAGAATCTGGGGCAATAATTATTAAGTGGCCTTTTTGCCAGCTCTACCTTTTCAGATACCAGAGAGAAATTCCAAAGGAACCGAACTGATGATGGCAAAAATYCCCATCAAACCTTCACAGAGTTTTTGTCCTAAATATGATTTCATCATCGAATCATATCMTAAAATGGTTTGGGTTGGAAGCAGCCYTAAAGATSACRYAGTTYCAACCYCCTGCCATAGCAGGGACACCCTCCTGGTTGTTCAGAATCAAATCAGTTTGCTCAGAGCTTTATCAAACCTGGCCTTGAACACAGAACTTTCTTAGACAATGCCATCTGTCATGTCTTTTCCCCCATAAGGGCAAGGATTTTGATACCTCATTATTGTARCAYYAAGAAATCTTTGGYTAAGGGGCATTTTYAYAACATTCAGCTTTCAAATKTACCTAYGTACAGCACTGCTWATCAAAATGCCCAGCAAAGAGCCAYACACAGAAATGCATCTGTGCACTCCATACTATCATAGATTTAGTTAATATTTTCTACATTTTGGGTAGGAATTCTCCTACTTTGTAGATTAAGTAACAGATCCTGGTTTGCGTTTATTGTTTTTTGGGTTATTTGGGTCTTTTTTAATTAAGTGCTGAAAAAGTAAGTATTATGTGAAACTAATTCTCTTCCATGGACCATTAATAAGACCTGACTATGGACCCAGGTGTTAACACAGAGGGCTGTGTTAAAACAGCAACACATCTTTGTGCACACATCAAATGATCCGAGGGTGCAGCAGGTACCAAAAGAGTTTCTGGGGTAGCTCAGTAGGGAGTGGGACTGAGGAATTCTCACATCTGGGAGATGATTTTGTCTCCAAGTCCCACTTTGGCTACAGCYAGAGCCACTGGCTGTGCTCACTCTGTTAGCACTGCATAGCTGAGTGCAAATATCTGAGTTAGAAAAGAGAGTTTCAGCTGTTCCTGCACTGACACCTCCAACTAATGAAACTCCACTGAGCAGCAGGTAGGTTATTTACCTGCCCCTTCTGTTTGAAAAGTGACATCTTAGTTCAAAGGTCACTAAAATATCAGCTTTAACTAAATATGTGCATTAATTAAAATATTCCATCTGTCCTTCCTCAATTTTGATATTCTGCACTAAGCCCTCTGATTTCAATGGGTTGTGACTAGATCCAAGACATCACCCCCATTCAAATGTCCATGTGTAATGATGATATTCCTTCCCACCCTCACACATTGAAGAGGCAAAGCTACACTTGACAACTTAATAAAACATTATTTCTATTTTAGGGTGTCAGTGGCTAAAGTAGCTTTCACAATATTTCTAGTGAAAGGCCAGACACCTGCCCTGCCCCCAAGATGTACCTCAGGTTCATGATGTAGTCTTCATGGTTTCCTCTATTCAAGTGTAAATCGTTGGGGTAGATGAGAAGGAATGCAAATAGGATTATGAGTATTTCCATGGAATTTTTCCCTCTATCGACAAAATCACCATTAAAGACGTAGCGGTTTTGTTCTGAAGGCAGACCATTCTGCAGAAAGAAAGACAAAAAAGGGCCATTTAGAGAAATGCCATGATACTGTAACAAAGGAAATAGCATTTAAATGAGWTCCCACTTCTAGAGATTCTGAAAAAATCCTGCATAACAGAGATCTAAAAGGAAGCATTTCTTTATGTCCACTGCTTGGAATAAAAACCTCCATATCAGAAAACCTCAGCCATTAGAGATGACCTCTTTAGCTGTTCTTATGATGCCACCTCTAATCCTGTCCTCTACCCATTAAATTAAACTGAATTGAAAGGGACCAAAAGGAACATCAGTCTTGTAGTAAAATATAGATTTTGTTAATGCAACTGTTGCCAGGAAATGATGCACTTGCAAACAGAAGGGAGTCATTCACTTTGAATGGAAGATAAGAAATACATGAAAAATTATCTTCTCACACAAGTTTGAAGGTCTTTATGTTCTCTTACACATTAAGAAAATAGATTTCATGTTTACATTGCTTGCAGTGTATGTTTCCAAAACTCCTAAGAAAGTCTATAGTCCAGAGGATATAAAATGTTAAGAGAGAAGAGTTTGATTCCAGATGCTTTAATCCTGAAAGCACTACTTGAATTTTACTCATCAGGGCAAGATATACTCTGAAGCTCACAATTACAGGTATTTCTTACCTTATTATACAGGTATTTCTTACCTTATTTTGTTTCTGAAGATACAGAGAAATGTTTTGTTAAAAGTGGTGACTGACTGAAAACAAATCTTTTAAATTGATGGTATGTTTTATTAGATTAATTACCAACATATCAAAGGGTGCAATCAGCTTACAGAAAATACAGCACCAACTATATGCAGCTTCATAATTTCCAGTCATGAGTATCAAAAACAGTATTTCAACTTTGACTTGCCAGAAATTTCTTAATGGATGTGCACAAGAAATAGTAATAGAACATCTATCTATAAAATCACWTTGTAACTGTAACAGGTTTGGCAGCATTGCAAGGCATCCCCTTTCTTGGTTTTTGCTGTGGCCTGTCCTAAAGCCCTTCCTGTCCTAAGTTAACTCAGCAGGGGCTCACACAGGGGTGGCATCTGTGAGACATCACCAATGCAGAGGGTGGAGGGTGTTTTATAAAGGAGAGGAGGATTTCAGGTGTGGAACAGACAGCAGAAACACAGCAACAGTTTCTGGAAAGAGGAATAAATGAGAGCTTTGCTTTAAAACCATTAGGCATGTGAATCACCAGGACAGAGGAATAAATGAAAGCTTTGCTTTAAAACCATTAGGCACGTGAATCAGCAGGATTGTGAGTTATTGTGAGTTTACACACAACCATTCTCACTGCAGTCCTCACAGAAAGACAGATCTACTGGAACACTCTCCAGACTTTATCAGCCTTCTTTTAAAATTGCATACCATTTCAGTTTTGAACAAGTTTGGTTTGGACTTCCAGCTTCGATGTGGCATTATAGCTTTGTTCCATACTCGTGCAGTTTCTTTGTCAGTGGTTTTGACCAACAATGGGAGCAAAACTAAATTAAAGGCTGTTGCAGCTTCTGACATGTCAGAGGGGCAAACCAGGCCCTCTAATGATTAGCAACTTGCTGCTGGGCATCATTACTGTATCTCCTGGCTTAGTGATTAATTCACTTCCCTTTGTTGTTGGCATTTTCTGCTGCTTCAGGCTATTTCTATCTATAGCATCTCTTGAACAGTCTAACTTAGCAATATGTAATTTAAAATTCAATTGTTTCAAGGAATATCAGGAAATGCTGTAATTTAACAAAGATAAATGCACGGACTGAATGAACCTTACAAAGTGGTTTTTGAGAAAAAGAAAAAAGAGTAACTGTCATAGCTTCAGCCAAACCAGGTATAAGGATTATAAAGTATATGGATTATATACCAACTGCAGCATTTTATCAATATGTTATGGATTGGCAGCTCTGTGTGTTTGCT
>NW_026624292.1:58503-63481 GCF_030028575.1 Malurus melanocephalus
ACAGAGTTTGGGAAGGAGAAAATAATGTGTCCCAGAAGTTGTCTGGGTTTGCTGATCATCTGAATAAACTGCTCAGAGGAGACAGAAAACAGTGCCATTTAATTTGCTTCTAAATAACTGATCAGCTCTATCATATGCTCTCTATATCCTCAACTGCTTTGAAATGACAAAATATGTGCCCATTTTATTCAGTTTGTTGGAAGTTTTGCAGAGAACAACTGGGTGTTATCCCCAGTCCCTGAAGTCAATGGGAGTTTTGGCACTGAATTTACTGAAGTCAGGATTAGAGTTGCCTTTTTTTTTTCTCTTTATAACATCCATTAGAGAGGGGRAAAAAGAATCAGCACCTGTTCACTCAAAAGAGTAAAATGCAGGCTGATTGCCATTGTAAATATAATTACATCTTAGCATTTATCTTCAAAATAGTTCTAGTTCCCATTCCAGGTTTTGTGTATGAAACCAATAGGTATATACAGAGCTAAAAAACTAAAAAAGAGAGCTAAACAACTAAAAGCCTGCAAGCCAAGGACCAGCTAAACATGGTTGATTAGTAAGAAAAGCAGAACTCTATAAAAAGGTCTGATTATACTTTAATCAGACTTCAACAGACTTCAGAAATGCACTTGGGCAAAACAACCACATTTACATCCAACAAGTGTTGGATGAAGTGCAATAAAGCAGGGGAAGAATCCCATCATTCACACACCTGGTTTAGCTCATTCAGTCTCCCTTTAGTGGAGAACAATGTGTAAGAATCTACACAAACCTTTTCTCTCCCCCTGAAAGCTCAAATCAAASAGAGTACCTGCTAAATCCAAGGTGGTGATTCATGCTGAAGAGAAATGTGACACTAAAAACACAACATTTCCTGCATCTTCACTTAWACATATAGTTGGGGAAAAGATAGCCTGGAGCTTAATTTGTTTTACACAGAGCTCTGCTTTTTTTAGCATGATAGAAAGGATATGTAAAGGGTGTYTAAAGTACTTCTATTTTGTAAAGAACATGTGATTGCTTCCAAGGCTTAAAATGCTTTCAAACATCACTCTTTTTTGTTTCCTGTTTAAACACCTCCTCCCCATCCAAAACCCCCAAAAAAGCAAATCACAAAAACCAAACCAACAAACAAAAAAAAACACCACAAAAAACACCCAAAAAACCCACCCAAAATATTAAAAAAAAACCCAAAAAACACCCAAAACCAAATGAAAAAAAACCTGCAGATATCGGGGGAGGTCTAAATGAAAGCTTCTGCATTTTTTAYTGAGAGTCAAAATTATCCATGGTGTAGTGCTACATCAGGAATAAAGTTAGTTCCTAATTTTACCAGACTTTAGTCAATAGGGAATTTAAATCAGTGGCAGGATTTTGGCACCAAATCGTTGCAGGATTTGTGTGTAAGGTGTATGCACACCCCATGAACAATTGTAATGGTGATAAATCTGTCACACATAAATATATGTTATTAATAACRAGTAATAAAGTGAAAATGCTGCATKGCAGAGTAYCTRCTTACCTTATAGAATATCAGCAAAAGATCATCTAGGTTTCCATGCAAATCTCCTACAGGAAACAAAAACTTTTTTTAAAAAATTTTCTCACAGAGAAAGAAGAAACTGGAATTATAAAACTGGAATTAGTTAGACCTAGTAAGTCTCCCTCTATGTTTTCCATATGTATATGAACCCAGAAAATGTCACTAAAACACATTTTGAAATATAATCGATTTCTACATGCTTAACAGGTTTAAATTTACCAATTAGCCCTCTTTACTCTGCACAAGTGAATGTATTTCAGGGACAGGTTTTGATCCCAGCAGCAGGATGTGATGGGAAGTGTCCAGCCTGTGTGCCTCCATGCTGAGGGCACAGAAATGACAGATTGGGGCCCTTTTTGAGAGTTTGTTTGGAACAGGCAGGGGGATTTCACCCCAATACAAAGGATTGCTGCAGCACAGATCCCCTGWGCATCTGACTGCATTTCACTGGCAGAGCCAATCCTCACATCTGTGACTCACACCACAAAGCTGCACAACAGCTCCAAAACCTCTCTTGTGGTRTTATGCTTTTACCACCAATGATTAGGAAAAGAGAAATGACATTTTTACCCTGTGTACCTGTTTTCTGTGCAACTTTTGATTTATTATGTGCCTGCYGAACCCATTCTAAGGGATCTTTCAAACTATGATAGACATTAATCACCTATTTGGATGTAAACATTTCAGGCATAGATTTGATCTGCATTATTAATTTGAAATGGTAAGAAAATGGAGAGATGGATATCTTATTTTAAGGAAATCAACTTTTTGGCCCAATTATGCTTAGAAATGGGTTATCCATCTTAAGCTATCCAGCTTATCCATCATAAGCTCTATGGATATATCCATATCCAGAGCAGAAGCTCTTTCTGGCTACAAAAGCTTCTGGTTTCAGTACAGGAGAGGGATCCCTTTAGATGCTGCTTACACAGTATAAATGGAATACAAACATGAAGAGGAATGTTTGCTTAACAAGAACATGTTGTGTTGTGAACAAGCATGAATCTGGGTTTCCTTGGTTTGCAGAGGGGTCCTGTTGGTTTGGTTAACAGATTATTGTTTATACAAAACCTCATTTAAACAAACTCCTTCCTGGAAATCAAAGTAGACCCATAAGCACATTTAACATTGTTTGTTTTGCATGTCTCACAGTACTTCCCTTATCCTACTCCCCTGTGTTACTATTGCACACACTGACAGATGTCAAGAGTTAGCTCACCATTATTGCTCTGCATTCTGTGTCAAGTCAGGATACTGCATCCCATTATCCATAATTTAAAAAGTGTAACAAAATAGATGGGCAAGGAGCTCTCAGTTCTTTACTGTGTGATGCATCACATCATTCTGTGAGACTAATTTGTTAGTTGTATAAAAACTTATCAATCCTCTTGGGTCTCCTTAGAAATGAGGGGTTATTACCATTTCAATTTATTCTACATAGTCATGCTGTCAATGAAAGGTCTTTTTTGCCACCTGTATTAAGCCCTCATTAAAATAATTTCCAAGTAAATTATTACTAAAAYCATTAAAATCATTACTGAGTTAGGTCTTTTTCTCAGTGAGAGGAGAARGAAGTGAGACTTGCAGCCAGTGACAGAATACTTGGTGGAAATTCAGGAGTATTTAATCTACACTGCAGTGTTAGCTGAATTAATGCTACTGACTCATTCAGAAATGTTAAACAAGTAAAGGAAAGAGGAGGTGAGGGACTTTCTTAAAATATACTTATTATGACTCAGGACCTTTTTTTTCCCCCCCAATGTATGCATTTGYGGGGGAAAATATAAATAAATAATTTTTAAAAAGGCAATGAGAACTTTCTTGTAATGGCAACATTTGGAAATGTCGGTATCATTCTCAAGCCAATTAAAATATCAGCCCATAGCCCAAAGCAGTTCTCTCCTCTGGAAGCTTACCACAGACAGTTATCTCCTTGGAGTAGGAAGTTGAGAGATGGGTGATATTTGGCATCTCCTTAAGAACCCTCCTGGTTTCACTGAGCAGCTGAAGTACATAGCGGGCATGAAGCAGCTGGGAGAAAAAGAAAAAAGCAGGTAGAAAAGGAAGATTTATATTTATTCTAATCAGCAATAGGTCTGTCTGTTTATTAATRTCAGACATTATTGCCAAGGTTAGCTATAGTGCAGAGGTGAGCACRGGCTGTATGGCCCAGGGCTGGGGATTAGGAGTGCTCTTAGCTYTGCATTTGCTTCCCAGTGAATGGGRAYRGASTCCTTACTGAAMTTTTATTTATAAAATAYTTCATTTATACTGGACTGTTTCTACTCTTCCCATTTACAGAAAGGATAAGACACAGAGGACTCAGAATCATTGCTTAAGAGCATATGTTCAAAATAACTGGGGGACTGGGGTGTGAGGGGAAGGATATTATGCTAGCTGTGAGTAAAAAAAACCAACCAAACCAACCAATACAAAACAAAAAAAAAATACCACAATCTCCAAAACACAACCCAACAAAAAAAAAATCCCAATGGCCATAAATTATATTTCAGCAAATTACAAAAACAATGACAGGAAAACTCGAGCAAGGGCTGCCCTTTGTAAAGGTTATCTTCCTGCTCATGGTAAAAAGGTTATAACAATTCAACTTTGAAGCTTCTGGTTTTCTCTCCTRATGCTTTTATAAAAATTTTGTCAGTCAGTAATTTTTAAAGCTTTTAATTCCAACAGAGATTTGAGGAATTTTGGTAGAGGAGATAGATGAGCTACAGAGTGACTTTTCAAGATTCATATTTTTAAGCAAACAAAAAGGCCAGTTTCATATGATCATTTCCTTACTAAAATGCCAGCCATAGTAAGAGAAGGGAGAGTGCACAGTGTGGTGAAGTCTGGCTTGGCTCATTTATCATGTGCTTTATATTTAGTACTTTGACAATCAGCCTTGACAGAAAATTACTGGAAAAAATATTCTTATTTAGTTAATTTAAAAGCAAGATAGACGCTTATCCCTTAAATACAGCATATTGTTAAGCAGAAATAATCACAAGTTCAAACAATGCTGTGCCATGTAATGCCTCCCTGCTCCATCCTCATCTCATGGGCAGCAAAAGACTTGCTCAGGATTATAGGGAATGAGGAGCAGCCTCCTGAGTGCCTTAAAAGCTGCAGCCTGAGCTCCAGAGATTTGTGCTATCACTCTGTTCTGCTGCATTAGCAATGTTTTATAGTCACTCCACTATGATGGTGGAGTCTTGCACACTGGAACGAGGTCCTTACACCTCAATTCCTCTAAAAGAATCAGGTGTGGGACAAAAGACCAAACAGAGAGCACTTTTAACCCAGAAAAAGATGATCATTAGATTTTATTTTAGGTTTGGACTTCTTTCCCAGCCCTGGACTCTCACTGAGAACCTTGCCCTGCAGCTGCTAAGGGTTGCCATTGCATTTCACTGGTCTCTGTTTCTTAAGGGTTGCCATTGC
>NW_026624292.1:63796-66789 GCF_030028575.1 Malurus melanocephalus
TTTCTTCCCCAGTGCTGGGCCTGGTGCTCGTGCAGCTGAGGAGTGAATCAAATCTGGGAACTCTGGAACTGTCTGCTTTTGATTTTATTGTGTTAGCTTCCAGCCAGATCCATTTCCCAAGGCAGCTCACCATGCACATTTATGATCACTAAGCTAGCAGGCAAAAGTAATGGCATGTAAAAGGAGGGTGAAATATCTCTTTGGGCACCAGTCTAGTCTTACATTGGATTGTGGAACACAACTTGACAAATGTAAAATAATTTTTTTAAAAATCAAGCTAATTGCAAATCACCTGTTCATTCCGGAAGGCGTGAAGGAGAGCATTGGCATCTTCAGCAGTCAGGGGGAAYGAGAGCCGTGGGCCATAATAGGAGTCTGGAACATCTATCTTCTTTTCAAATTCTTTTAAACATAAACCTTCATCCACCACCTGAGGAGCACTAGGGCTGGTAAAAATTTGAGAAACTGGAACAAGAGGGAAGAAAAACAAAAGGTAGAAACTGCACCAGTCCACCAGAGAACTGTAAGAGCATGGCCAGAACCATCACTGTTTAACTGCTGCAGTATTACAGTGGCCAACTCCTGTCTCCTACAGTGAAAAAGCTTCAGGTCTGCCCAGATTGTTTGACAAACCAACCAACCAATCAACCAAAATCAAGAAAAAAACTCCAAACCAAGCAAAAAAAAACAGGCAAAAATCTTCCAACTGCTGGTAGCTGTGGTCAGGGTACAAAACATTCTGCACTGAAGTTGTGGAGCAATGAGAACCATCACCAAGCTTCCTTCTCCTTCCCCCTGGTATAAGGTGACACAAAAGTCATGGTTGATCATCAAATAACCATCATCTCCTTGAAGTTCAATAAGACACTTCTAATACAAGTTTTGCAGAGTCACTTCTATTGTTTATATTTTCTATGTAACAGTTTTTGGCTAAATACCAGCAGGTCAGTGATTTTTTTAAAAGTCACCTGTAATAGCCTRTTTATTCATAGTGGATTGGAAACTACTCTTTTCTGATACTGCTAGCATATAATGCCATTTGGTTGGCTGCCATAAAACCATTGGATCAAACAAACAAAAACAGAGTGGTGAAAGTAGAGCATAGCTTCTAATTTTCCTGGAACATGGAGAAAGCAGGAACACTGCTAATTGCTTCAATACAATATTTTTCTTAACATAACCTTGAAATATAACTTACTGATCAGCACATTTCAGTGTTTTCTTCTTGCAGATTGTCTTTATCATATATTATTCTATAAGAGAGAGAGAGCCAGGCCCTAAACAAAAGTGTTCTAATAACTGCTCTTGTGAGATGATTGTTGTAAACACTTTTTGCTGGGCTACAGATAAATTTTCAGTAACCCTGATTTTCTGCAGCTGCAAATAAAAATGTATTATTTATTACTGAAGGAATACCTGTAGCTGTGACTCAAAATTCACGATAGCCAAAACGAGCATGTGGCCTCAAAAATGATGAGATTCATAAAGGGCAACTTGTCTTGCAACTGGGCAAAATCCATATTAAAGAAATAAATAGATAAAAACATAATCTGGATTTTAAAAAGTCCCTTTTTACTGTGAGTGCTGTGGCTGTGAGCTGATTAGCATATTCAGTGCTAATGCAATGTTATACTCAGCCATATAAATGGATTAAGGAATCAAGTAACAGCAAGGTGCTTAGGATTCACCATTTCCACCAAGTCCATTTGGATTTGCAGTCTTCTGTCGCTGCTGGCCAAACAGCGACAGAAAAGAATAGATACAAAACACACAAAAGTGGGTGAAAAAAACAGAAAGAAAGAAGGATTTTATTGTGGGACAAGCTTCTTTTATCTACTTTAACAATCAAAGTACACATTTGTATCAAACATACATTAGTCAAAAAAATAGCTGTTTAATTAATAATCAAAACATAATTAGTAAGTTTACAAAAACTACAATATTAGTAATACTTATAATTTTTAACTATTTACGTTATCAATTCTACATTCTAATCTACTTTTCTCAAAAATACAACATTCTTCCTCCATATAAACAGTCAACACTCCTTTTCTTTTCTCAAACTTTAATCATACACAATAATTACCTAAGTTTCAAAATCAAAATCTGTGGGGCCCCATTCCCCCACAGTCTTCCACCACAGTTCCAGCTTTGCCTGGCTGGACACCRGAATGCTGCCATGGACTGAGATTGTGGATTCCCACATAGTGATCAGCCTATGTTTGCACCAATTCTTGTTCCAGCTCCAGCAGCAGGTCTCCAGAAGAGCATCTCCCTTTTTGCCCCCCTCCCAGGCAGTGGGCAATGGCAGAGCACAGAGCAGCTCCTCAGACCACCCCAATTCCYCATTTCCTGCCTGTTCTACCYAGCTCTCCTCATCTGACATGACTCCTTCACAATCAAGGCTCTTCTGAGCGTTTCAATCCAGGCAGACACTGCCCATGCCTGCTCCTATCCTGCCTTCCCTTCCTGCATGCAGCAGCCCATCCCTCACTTTACCTCTGAACATGAACTTCCATTTCACACACTCACTTCCATTYTGGCCTGTGCCCAGGCTGGGAAACCCAATTTCCTTCCCTGTAGGGCACATCTCTGCCAAGGACACCCCATTTTCCACTTCTGGATGAGCTGTCAAAAGCCAGTCACAGTCATTACAGTCACAGTGTGTTTTTTCTCCTCAGGCAGTCTTTCAGCTGGATTTTAAGGCTTCTTCCTGCACAGCATGACTGTCCCATCTCTGAGGAGACAGSAATGGTGACCAAATGCAGCCTGGGAGCCACCACGCTGACCAACATTAGCCCAGCCCACATGCCCCACGCAGGACTAATTCTGAAGGATTTAGCACCCTCACACATTCAGTTACCCCTCACACATCACATAGCTACAGCTAGCAGTTCTAGTCTAAGTGTCAAGGCTCTCTCAGTTCAGATTAAAAGACAGGGACAAGAAGTCTTGGCAAGCCTGGTTCAGGCACATGAGTCAAAACAGAGCAA
>NW_026624292.1:67944-70593 GCF_030028575.1 Malurus melanocephalus
CACATAATCACCCTCCAGCCATGTTCCATGTTAAACACAAAGACACAGAGCTAAGTGGAGTCCATTTGACCACAGAAAGCCCAAAAACCTGACTGTCCTGACAAGACCACCTTGCCAGGGGAGTTATTCMAGGCAAGTCAAAGCCACTTCTGCCAAGGATGAACTCAACTCCTTCTGTGGCTGTGAAGTCAATTCTCTGCTCTGCCACCATCTGTGTGCCTTCAGCCTCACCATCAGAGTACCTAAGAGCACTTCTGACTCCTAAAAAATGCTGTTACATATAACAGAGACTGATCCACAGCCCTCAGGTCAAAGCCAAATGGACACTGAGCCTRCAGAGAGGATGGAGATTTCTGTAACACTTCAAACATTTCTTCCTTCACTCCATTCCTGGTGCTAGAAACTACAAGCAGCTGTAACTTATTTCCCACTGCAAGAATCACTCTGTGCAAAACATCTTGGAAGGGTGTTAAAGCTGTAAGGGAGTGAAACTGCAGAAAACAACACTTTTTTTTTTTTTTTTTGTTCCCTTTGAAGGAAGGCTCCAGGAGGTGCCCTGGTGACCTTGAAGGAACAGGTTTAGATCCCAGTCCCACCATTTTCCTCAGGATGTGTTTGCAGTCTTCTCACCCTCAATGTGCCCATAAAAGACTGAGTAAATGGGTCACCTTTTGCTGGAAAGGCASTTTCCAGCTTTTTCTGACCAGAGAACTTTCCACTGAAAGCTGAGAAGGTACAAAGATTTTTTTTCAGGAAACGAGGGGAAAAATGTAAAGTAGAAAAGGTTTTTATTCTTATTTCCTTACAAAATAGCCTTTAATCAAAAGGCACTCAGCTTTATAATATCCCAATCACAAACTACACTGACATCTTAAGGAGAATGAGAAGATAAAAAAAGCCTTAGGGTATAACAGATAAACAATCACATCAAAAGCAGTACTGTGTTAATGAGATGGCAGCTGCTTTCTTACTTTGAAAAACATAATCTGAAAAAACAGATTTAAAAGAGCAAAGTAACAAGATTAATAGGGGAGACTGAGTGGTTTATAATGTAAGGAAAATCAGAGATCACAAAATTTTCAGGAACTTTCTTATCACACACTGAGAAGAACAGGCACCCTATTCTCTGGTGAGGATATTATATACTCCCTTCTTAGAAAAAGCTTTTGAACCATATGCTATCACTCTAACTTAAGTGAACAGACACTGATTAAAAAAAAAAAGAGAGAATTGTGGGTTTTAGAAAATGCTTGAGAATAGCAAAGTCCATTTGAAGTCTCTCTGGTTATTATGTTTATGTTCACTGTGGTTCACATCCTAAGATGGTGATTCAGCAGAAGTGGAAACAGTTCTTTGAGAATCCCTCTATTCAGCACTGATTCTGCTTTTATCAGTGGGGTTGGCATGGGTGCTGCAAAGGTCACTTTTAGGAGCAAGCAATCAAGAGCTTAAAGCAAAGAATGCACACAGCCAGCAGTTGGACAAAATAACCACAACCCACAAAGTATACATTTGATATGTAATTTCTCAAAATCAATTTAAGTCAGCTCCTACGTATAGGCAGCCTTGGCCTCTCTGTATTAAACATTCACCAGAATTTTTCTGGTTTGTTTAGGGTTCTGTTATGTGTAACATATTGTATTAGAAAGAGGGAACAAAGACAAACAGAAAGCCTTAATAGTTCTTAACAATACCAATGATCCTAAAAGATCAAGTTTTAAGCCAGCAAGACAAACAGATGCTTTACCATAAACCATATTCACTTTTTCACGTGTTTCAGCCTTAAGCACATCTGCAATTCCCAGTATCTAAAAGCCCAAGGAGCAGATCACTGTGCAATGGTGATGGTGGGCAGGAGACTCATCTCCCTCCCTGTGCACAGGTGGATTTCTACCTGTACATGAACAGACTATGCAGTGCATTTTACAATGTCCTCACATGGATTTCTACCTGTACATGAACAGCCTGTGCAGTGCATTTTACAATGTCCTCACATGGATTTCTACCTGTGGATGAACAGATTGTGCAGTCACTCTGCAATGTCCTCAGGTGGATTTCTACCTGTGCATGAACAGACTGTGCAGTGCATTTTACAATGTCCTCAGGTGGATTTCTACCTGTACATGAACAGACTGTGCAGTCACTCTACAATGTCCTCAGGTGGATTTCTGCACATGAACAGACTGTGCATGCAGCAGTGCATTTTACAATGTCCTCAGGTGGATTTCTACTGCACATGAACACACTGTGCATGCAGCAGTGCACTCTACAGTGTCCTCAGGTGGATTTTACCTGTACATGAGCACACTGTGCATGCAGCAGTGCATTTTACAATGTCCTCAGGTGGATTTCTACCTGTACATGAACACACTGTGCATGCAGCAGTCACTCTACAATGTCCTCAGGTGGATTTCTACCTGTACATGAACAGACTGTGCAGTCACTCTACAATGTCCTCACATGGATTTCTACCTGTACATGAACAGACTGTGCAGTCACTCTACAATGTCCTCAGGTGGATTTCTACCTGTACATGAACAGACTGTGCAGTGCATTTTACAATGTCCTCAGGTGGATTTCTACCTGTACCTGAACACACTGTGCATGCAGCAGTGCACTCTACAATGTCCTCAGGTGGATTTCTACCTG
>NW_026624292.1:71232-86007 GCF_030028575.1 Malurus melanocephalus
CATATCTACAATGAGCAGCTGTAAAATTCCATTTTAATATTATAATGAAAATAGAGATTAACAATATTTTTCCAAATCTTAGACCKAGCACTACTATTTTCTTTCCCATTCGGATGGAAAAGCTGAACAGGGGTGCACTATCAGCATGAAGAAGTAGMTGGAGTGAGCAGTATCTGATTTTAAGTTTGCCAGTTCCTTCCCAGGAAGTTAAATGACTGAGGCAGACTTTTATCAAAGAATGAGGCAGTAATGGGGAAAAAGAAATCAAAGGAAGGAATGTTGTATCATCTGCCTTGACTTTGGCACAAGGCTCAAATGTAATTTATTTTTCTGCAGAACACAGAGAGCATTAGGCACTCTAAAGTATTTAAGAKAGAAAAATTGCCATTTTTACCGGTTGTCATTAGAACACTGAACCACTTAAGGTTTTGATGGTGGTTTTTTCCAGCTATCAAAGTATCTTGTGCAAATTTTAATTGGAATAACCTGTGGCTAGAGCAGATGAAAGAGAAAGGGCATCCTCTTGCAATGCAATAAGAAGGGGACAGCCTCATTTTTAACTCTGCTGGGATTAGATCTATTCTGAATTTGTTCRGGGAAGTCATGTTTGTTTTCTGGACTTAGGAATCACTTTCAGTCTGTCCTTCTATTGAGCTTGACCTCAAAACTAAGTTATGTCCAAGGATCCCAAAATACTTCAAAAATTAAAGGTTATTCCTTGAATAACTGATGCTAAATTGACATGTTTTCTGAAGATTTATCTCCAGCAGTGCCAATTTATTTCATTTTTTATCATTCACATACTGATACATGTTGTAGTGAAACCTAGAACAAATTAAATTAAAAAGTGGTTCAGAACTACTGGGGAAGGATAAAAAAAAAAAGCCACTTCTTTGATTATACCTGCCTTAAACCAACAGAACACCATCTTTCTGAATAATCACATCTCATAGTTTAAGAAAACATGCATAGAAAGCTGTGAAAATTGGAGTCTGTAGGAAGGGCAGTAACATAAAGAAAGCACTCTGAGCCCTCTGAATATTCTCGTAAGGACAACAGGCACCTGTTCTGAGTTCCTGACTGAGTAAATAGTGAGCAGTGTCAACACTTAGAGGATCCAATTCATATTACAGGATTTGGGACATCAAACCTCAACCCCAGCACATGCCATAGGCTGTAAACACCACATTGAAAAGAAACTTTCCTCACGTCAGGTTTTTCAAATAGAATCTCCACATTACTTTTATTTTTATCCTTACCTGAATCAGGATGAGTACAGTGATCCAGCATGAACGTAAAAAAGTTGGATAGCTGAGTATGAAAAAGAAAAGAACAAACAGACTGATCAGTTTAGGTGACACAACAAGCATTAGCATCTTTCTTACACAAATACTTGCAGTTTCCGTTTAGGGGAATCTGAGTCACTGCTGTATATTCCCACAGTATCAGTCTGCAAGAATGACACCATTTGTGTCCCATTACAAAAATAGCTCCCTTTCCTTCTTTGCTATGAATTCAAAAATGATACTGTATGAATACATAAAATATTTCAGGGCTGTTTCAGAGCTGCTGACATTTTTGGGTGTAATTCTTCTTGCCCATCACCCAGACTATTTGCCTAGACTTCCTTCACAGTCAATACAAAGAACTGTTCCAATGCACTGAACTGACTTTAGACACAGATGCTAGGAGGAACACAAAGGCCTCCAAGTTCCAAATTTCCTGTATTGACCCTAAAGGAAGCCCAGACTGACACTGAGACACTGATATCTCTGTTACACACATATTGTCTCACAGACAGTTAGGACACCTACAGTGAACTGCAAATGACCTTTAATCCCAGACTAACAGAGCTGCTATACCAGAACCTGTAATCTGATATGCTGTACAGCAAAATAGTGTCCTGTTGCTATGTGGTTACATACAGCTGAGTGTCTGTGGAGGAATACACATAACTTAGTTCACATGCCATAAAAAGTGGTTTTATTTRTCAGGACCCAGCTTTGTGGGAAGAAACAACTACATGACCATTTTGTTTGTGCAACCACCATCCTGGGGATAACATAACTGCTTTTACAGGAAGAATGGAAGATTGCTAACCTGTAGCTGATCCTGCTCATCAGCATATTCGATGGACTGGAATATACTGAGAGAATAGCGGCGCCTCATCTCCAGCCGGGCCATGGTAAAGCGGTACCACTTCTGGATGAGGATTGCAGCTCTAATCACTGCCAAAACAGAAAGCAGGAGAGTACACGTGGATGCAGGCTAATCTGCTAGGAAAATATGCGTGGTGCTTTGCAGGATTTTGCAGTCAGATGAGAAGTTCAGTCCATTCTGCACAGTCAACAATAAGATGAAACACAGTAGAAGTGAGACTGAAAAAAATATGTGATGCCTGTACTGTTTCTGTCTGCAGACACAGATCCCCAGCTAGCTGACTTGCTCAGGCCTAAGTTGGTAGAAAYCTTCCCCATTTAATTGTCTTGAAGACAGTACCCATGTAAGAAGTCAGTCATGTTCAGTTGATGGGCACTATATGGGTTTTGGGAAGGTGAGGAAAGGAAGAACAGTTCAGCCTATCAACAGAATGTATTTCTTTTTCAAGCTGCTGGAAAAAGCTCTGATTTTGCTAGCTGCAACATGAACAACCATGTAATGACACTATTTGCAACAGCCTCTTCTACCAGAAAGGTTTTGCCTGCAGAGCTCCATCAGCAAAATTCAAATCCTGGGGTAAAAGGTTAGGAAATGGTATTGAAGGGCAGAATATGTTGCTTRAGTAGACAAGCCAAAAGGCAATCASGTGTATYTTTGGCTAGCTTGGTTAACAAAAGAACACTTTCCCCAAAAATTCAATTGAATATGCCAGAAGAGTATTTCTGACTGTGTGCTAAATATGCATTCCTCTCAGCATTTTAAAAAGTTGTGTCTGCCATTGTCTCAGTGTGGAAACTGCTGGAAACTTCACTGAAGGACAGACATCAAGACTGGAGCCTGGAGGAAAGATCCTGCTGCCTACAGGCCTCATTCATGTCACAAAGAGATCACATTCCTTTAACTGCTCAGATAAAAGTTCCTTAGGCAGAGCAACATCTGGTGGCAAAAAGAGGTCCTGGGGTGGCACTGTCCTGCACTGCAAGGACAGAAAAGAAAAGTTCTGTACTACAGGGASAACAGTTTACACTAGCCAATTATTGCAATGGATCACAAATACCAGGAAGTTTTATATTAGGATGAGTGGAACCCTGAGTGAGAATGATTTTTTTTCTTAAACTGATAGTTATGCAGGTAAAGACAAACRTTAATAGGAAAGTGATTCTATTAACAGATGTATAACATTAAGGAAGCCTTCTCATAAAATGCTTACAGATGCYRTAACAACATGTWGTTTGCTTATTTTAYCATTAATGAGTACACAGTATAGTTRAAGTGGTAAYATTTTCTAGTCTAGACAAGACCAAAATCCATAAAGACTCCTCCTGTAGATATTGCATCCATCTCATATGACTAAGCACATCCTTAAGATCCTACAGAAATACTGAGATCTCTCTTATTGTCTGTCCTTTCTGGAAGTCTCTACAACTACAGACCTGAAAGCCTGACACATCACAGTGAGGCTTTCACCAACATTTCTGTTTRGAAGACTACCTAAGGGGCAAAGCAGTCACCAGCACAGAAACTGATTTCCAGCATCAGAGCCATTAAACTTCCCATTAAAGCCCCCCTGAGTTGCTTAATGGTCCTGAGCACTTAACATGGCACAGTTCCACTACTATCACATAAAACAGATACATATCAATCACTGGGGTTAATGTTGCAAATCTAACAGAATATTTCCTGTCTTTCTTTTTCTTTTTTTTTTATTGTACTTATTACAGCACTGTTATTCTCAGGACTGGAYCAGAACATGATTTTCACACTAGGGTGAACTGCATCTGTGAAAGGAATTGTTATCAGTTGCAGAAGGTCTCTAGACCAAAAGTATCTGTTAAATTCATGTTATTAATGCATTAGAGGAATGTACAGCCTCAGGCTGCAGATAGAGTGATGGTTCAGCATCACTTGACTACGGCTGAAGGGCAGAAAGAAACCATTSAGCAACTCCAGAAGAGTCCAGCAAGTACCCAAAATTATAAACCAGCTTTGGCTAATGCCCTACATCAATGTGTGTTGATGGTTGTAGRTTGAGAGTACAGCTCCTCATGCCCACTCCTAGCTTTTACACACTCAGAAATATTCCCAACACATCCCCCAGGTCTAGCAAGGCACAGGTAGGCACAGCACACAAACCCAGGGAGGAAAAGCTGCCTCCAGTCACAGGGAGGGCTCAGATCCAGATCTTTCCATTCCACTGTCACTGTGTGATGTGGCACTGATGCTGTTAKGCAGTAGCACACACAAAGCTGAGGGCTGCTCTCAAACCAGTCAGCATGGATCCCTGTAGTGCTCCTGCTTTTCAGGCACCAATTTCCTGTGCTTTGTGTCCTGGCTTGGTAGCCAAAGCGAGCCTCCCTTTYCAACCATGACTGCTCAGCATAATCATGTCCTAAGACATGCACAGTACCATGTAACATGGCTCTCTGCTGACCAAWARCTTGTGCTTTAATGAAAAAYGSTKAAAGAATAACAAAGGGTCTGAACARAGGTCTGAGTCAATCCTGAAACCCRCCTGYCTGTGCAAAGACTGCCTTCATATCAAGGTGGGGTATGATTAAAAGCAGGGAAATGATCCATTAGTTTACTTGAACATCTAACCAGCTCCTGTGGAGACTTTCAGCTGATATCCTCAGTAAYTGTCAGGGAGAATGCCAGGCTGGGCACTTGGTAGGTCAGAAARCTGATTTTGAAGTCATTGTAATAACTCTGCTTTATTATACTTGTTTCATAAYTGGGGTCTCCCAAGAGCAGGGAAATTGGGGCAGTTTGTCCAGGAATCCTGGGGTGTGGAAAGCTGTAAAAGGTCCACTCAATACCTTATCCCTTAGCTTTGCCACTGACAGAGTGAGCACAGACACCTCTGAAATTTAGCTTCTGTCCCAGATACTGTGAATGTTCTACAATCCAACCTGATGATGCYAGATGTGGTCTAAAGCCTTTCTGTGGCTTCAGCCAGCATCTAAAAGCTATGTGCTCTTTTAAAAAGAAAATAATTAGAAAATAATTTTGACAATAGTACTGGGGAGAAATGTTACCTTAAAATCCTCTTGTGGTGTTAGAGAGAGAACAAGCACTTGCCCTGAATTCAAAGGCAGCACTCACCATTCTCTGACCTCCTGTCAGGGACAGAACTGCTGCAGCCCATTGTTGCAGGGATGTTGCCCATCCGTTTTATTTTCTGCTGATGGGAATCATGTTTCTCTCAGCTGTCAGCATTGTCCACATTTCCTGTGTTGTTCCTTCAGTGATGAGGGAACACTCCTTTGGATTCCTGGCTCTTCATAGTACTCCTAATAAGGATGAGATTGGGAAGGAGGGACAAGGAGAAAAAAAAAGGTTTTGACAACACAGAATCTGAAGTACTACAGCATATAACAAATTCTTGTACAGCGTATCCTACACAAACTGCACCACATTAAGTTTCTTTTTCACATCTGATTATTATCATCTTGCAGTCAAGAGAGATTAACTCAGTAATTATTACAGTTCGTTCCATACATGTTAGCTTAAAGTTAATGTGCAGCATTGATTTCTTAATCTGAAGAACAGCTATTTAAAGCCTGACTACGAGGGATGAGGGATTACAGAGACACATTGCTCTTCATTCTTCTGATTTGAAAATTGGAACTGCAGAATTTTAAAGTTTTTTAATTACCTCTGATAGTGCTACTAAAAAACCTCAACGCTCCTAACACTCCACTGATTTGAAAAGTTGCCTTACCAACCTATTTATCMATTTATCCCTCAGTGTCACCACCAGCAAATTTACCAGAAGAGACAGTACCATAGCAAATCACTTCCTTATCAGATTTAGTTTGAATAAAGCATCTAATTTTCTGTTGAATTTCTACTGAAAAAATCCAAGGAAAAGATTTTGTTTCATTAAATAAATGAAAAAAAATACATTTTGAAGTGAAGTCTYTCAGGTTTTTCTCCTGGCACTTGTTCAGTTCTTCACTAAATAGTGTCATTTGCTAATGCAACACACTCTCTAATCAACAAGTTCAAATGAATCCAATTCCTCTGAGATACAAAATGGATCAATTTCTAAGCAAGAAGAATTCACTGATGCTCTTAGATACTGAACTTTGTCTTAACTAAAGATTTCTTACATAATCACGCTGACCCCTCTCTCTCCCTGTCTCCAAGGATGTGTCTGACATCGAAATGATTTCATTTGTTGTTATGTTTCATTGATATTCCTTTTCTTTTAACTTGAGTTTTAAAACAAAGAAGAAATTAATCAACATAAAATGAATGCTTAGCTACTAGTTTCCTTTGGTTTTAGTAGCACAAATCAAAATAAAAGGATACCAAAAAACCCATAAATGCATAACTAGGTAGTTTTTTATTTCAATAATTAGAAAACATTTATAGTTGTGAGACTATATRTGCAGTTTTCTACATTTATTATTATGTAAGATATCCTGTCATGCCATGTCATGCTAATATCACACAGCTCTTTGTAATTCTGGGGCTATTTTTCAGGGTCCCACAAGGGTGGTCCTACACTTGAGCTGTGTCTGACTCCTTACAAGTCTGTAATTATTTCAGGAAGGAAATTTTTTTCCACACAATGGACTGCTTCACTTCACTCTGAAGGAATTACCATGAAATCCAAAAAAAAAAGCACTCTTACATTAATTTTGAGCCAATCAATGGCTTTGGCAGCATCAAATATAGCACTGATATTACTAATAGCTCAAATTTATCTTCTCTCCAAACAATTCTTGCTCTCCTGGATACCATCTCCCCACTTTCCCCTTATGAGAATCTCAAGCCTTCATTACTCCATCTCAAACAAGCCAGCCACAACCTGAATTGTGATCTGAAGMCTGGGACTAAGAGCAAAAAAGACCTTCCAATCCAAGTTCTACTGCAGTGAGACTCTTGATTAAAAGGCAGGTCAGCAACAGGGCAATGGGAGCCCCAAACAGATCCATCACACCTGCCAGGGCTGACCCAAGAAATGGGGGCTGAATCATGATCATATTCTGCTTTCAATGACTTCAGCTTCCTCCCAATCATCACAGTCTCCTCTACAGTCCTCTAAACTCACAGACTCTAGGACCACCTTGAGAAAAGAAATGAAAGAGGCATAGGCACAGAAATTTTCTTGTGACAGCAGTAAATGAAGGCTCAAACATATACTCAAAGCTTGGAGCAAAACTTGCACAGATATACCCTACCATTAAACCACTTAAAAAGGGCAAATATGGCCATCGAAGAGCTAGTCCAGGGGAATACTCATCACCTTCAGTCCCAAATAACTGCATTCCAAAATGGACATAGGGAACATTCATCTTTTCATGGCAGCTTCTCACGTGGCTACAGAGCCATCCTTGCTCCAACCTGCATCCCAGACTTCAGGAGAGCAATTTCTGTGAGCTACTTACTGTGCAGTGCAGCAGTGTCTGGTGGGGAATCATTTGCCATTACAAAATTCCCCCCAAATGTTGGCTGATGAAATGGAAAGCTCATCTTTTACCAAGGTATTGCAAAAGACACAAGGTAGCTGGGTGAGGACTTGAAATAAAACACTGTCAATATTCGGGATGTCACACCACTGATTTACCTTTAACAGAAAATCTGTCATGCTGACTAAAAAGCAGGCATTCAATTTCTACAAGACAGTGATCTGCTCCACTTTTATACATAACTTCAAGAAATTGCTAGATTTCTCTCAGTTTAGCAAAAAAGCCAACTTTGTGATGGACAGGCACTGGAAGCACAACCCATCCACTGAAACAACATAAAATGTCTTTGCAATCATGCCAAAAGATGTGCATCTAAGCCAGAGTGACACATGCTGCTCTTTCCTGAACAGAAATCTCTGAAGGTTACACACAGCAAGTGCTCAGAAATTTGGGAWTCAGAACCCAAGCTGATTTACAGAGATTATGGCTCAGCATCGTTAGGTCTGGATGTAATAGGTGCTGCCCCAAATCAGTCATGCCTCTTGTTTGTCAGTCACATGAAAACCAGGCTGCCTCAAGAAAAAGTGAAATCCTGTRAAGATTTATAGCTGACTTTTAATAAAATCAGATGGCAGGTGCTTTGGGCAGAGACCCACCCTTTAAAGCACATCTTATCTTTTACAATTAGATGCGCTGTTCTACTGGCAGACAACTGTAAGCTARGTTAAACCTCAGGATATGGGAGTCATGAAAATAAGAGCCACTAGGATTTAAGTTCTTACTCCTGTCTTTTCATTTGTTTCTCACCTTTGATAAACAAAAATGAAAGGCTCTKCCTTATATTTTTGTTGGGATGGAGTTTCCATAATTATGCTACTTCCCCTACAAATTGTTTCAACAACTCTCTCCAGTAACATGCCTTCTTTCACTGCTCCCTCCTTTCTCAACCATATTAGTGAACGGATAGCTATGATCTCCTCCTATAAGATATCTTAGGAGGTACATGTGGTTGSAGAGTTTTCTGCATAAAGATCAGATGGATGGACGGATGCTTCTAATGATGGAGGCTTTCCACTGATGCCCTCTTGTTATATTTTTTTTTTTTATTTTACTGTGACTCACAGATTTCCTTTAGAATTGTCTTCCTTTGGAAATGAGGGCTGCAGAGAATATAGAAATGTTCTAACATGGTTTTGTGATGGATTTGTTTCTGTGCATTGCTGAGGGAATGAAGCTGGAAAGACTAAAATACCCTRGAGAAGAGAACCCAGACATTAAATCACAACACTCAGGTCAGGACCTGCCGAAGGACAGCTCTTCAAAACTGTCTTGTTGGRATTGTCAAAGATGGGAATCTGGAGATGAGTTCAAGATTTCATTAGCTAAAAGACCCACCCTGCAGAAAGTGGGGTGAAGCTGTCACAGTCAACCAGCAGAGTGAAACAGAACCTGGCTATGGCACAAGAGCTGTAAKTTTGACACCAACACTGAATTTGATCTGCCAAGGGGTTGATACGACAACATCAAACATACACAAATCAATGAGATTAGGTCTCCACCATTTTCCATCCACAGAATAAAAATAACACTTCTATTAAGCGATTTKCAGCGATTATATATATGAGAAAGTAAGAAATGAGAAAAGCTTYTTGTTAACAGATAATTTTCTTCAGGCTGCTCAGGGAAGCAAGGCTAAGCTCAACATAGAGCTGGTGGAATGATTGCTATCGGTGTCTGTGCTGATAGAYCTCAGTGTTGAGGCCAGGAATCAATAATGGGATGCAGGAAGATACCAGAAAGCCAGAAAAGCTGGAAAGAGAATAGGATGAAGAACAGGTAAAGTTTAAGGTGAACTCATATTCCTAAACCCCAAAATGCACTACAAGAAGAAATAAAAGCAAGAGTAGCAAATGTGTGAACATGTAGATAGTTCAAGCAATCCTTGAGTTCAGGAACTGCATGCAAATCCAAAGAGAACCTSTAGAAAAAATGGTGGAAGAACGCCAGTTCATATTATTTATAATCAGTAAGGAATACATTTATACATTTAAAACATTTTAACCTTTTTTTTGTGTGTGTGTGTGTGCGCAGAAAATAAACAAACAAAGCAAGCAGCCTCATTTTTTTTTTTGTGCAGGAAGACTTTGGACAAAATGTTTTTTAAAAAAGAGGGGGAGAAGCAAATACAARTGTACAAATGGGGTGCAGATCACCTTGAAGAATAAGCAAACCCATCATATCACTTTCCAGAAATGTTAAACACCTCTAGGGGGASATTCCTTTAGGCAACAAGGAGAAAACTGAAAATCCAGAAACAAAGTTGGTACTAGTAAGCTGAGCCCAACTGGAGCATAAAAGCACCCTTTAAGCAAAAASCTGGATCACACTGTCCTGCAGTTAATAAGCAGGGTCTTAATGACATCCTGAAAAAGCAAATATTCACAATAAATGTTTAGAAATCTGAGCCAGTTTAAAACTGAAATTCATGCTTCACTGTAGTTTTCATAAAATTTAAGTTAAACATCAGAACAAGGTTCAAAAATATWATAAAAATTATTTTTCCTTAAACAAGAAGTACATGAAATACAGAGTCTCAAAGCTATTTGYTCTCATCTGCACTCAGAAGTTCTGGATAACTGATTCAGTCCAGGTCAAACATTAATAGTTTGAAGCACAGTGATTTTTCTCAGGGTAAAATAATAAATAATGCCACAYATATCTGTCATTTTGTCAATTTGCTCTTTAAAAATGAGCTAAATATATATATACCYCACCCAAAGATATTACCTTTTTTTCTTTCTGCTTCAGCAGCACCGATATTTTTTGTCCAAGAGTACCTTTAGAAGATTCTTTTTTTAAAAAGCAAGCAACCCCTGAGGGGTGCAGCTCTGCAGAACAGGTGCTCCAATTCTCTCTGGAGCTCTGGAGCTGCACTGCACTTGCTCTCCCCCTGTTTATGCAGCTTCTCGAAAGGAAATCTCTTGAATGCTGCTCTTCAGAAGCAGCCAGGGGAAAAGGCTGTGTTCATGGTCCAAGCTGATGTGAAAGCTGATGGCTGCAGCCCTGCAGCTGTGCTGTTTGCATGTTGAAGAGCTGTTTTGYCTCCATGCCTCCTGAATCTCAGGCAGAGAAAGGGATGGGCTGAAGTTATCTGCCTCGCATCTCAAGTCACATGATCCCTCTCGGCCTTTCTGCTGTGTTGAGGCAATGATTTGCATTTTAGCAGATCCAGCACACCAGAAAAAGCCAGAAAAGGCTGTCCAGGTTGTTATCTGATGTGACTGGCATGGTTWTGAAAGCCCTTAAGGAAAGAAATACTGCATTTACCACAAGGCAAAACACTTTGTATGTGGGTGAGTATCTGCATGTGAGAGATAGAGGTGTTCTCCCAATCACTCATCATACCCAGATAATGGGACAAGTGTGAGGCACTCAGATCTTGTGTTGGGAAGCACTGCACTAATGCTTCAGTTCATTTCTTCATGTGCAAGCACATGTTCTCATCATTAACGTGTGACTGGAATTCTGTGGGCTGGCTTCACATTTTGGCTCCTCTTCTCCTTGTGGGACTGCTCAGAAGGCACTGGACAAGCCGAGAACAGTACAGCCTCACTTCAGTCAGGAAGCTGTGCTTTGGAACCAAACCCTGAGCCTGCAGCAGGTCCCACATCTCTGCCCCAGCTCCTGGCCACGCTGAGCCCTGACTCTCATCACTGCACAGATCCCCAGGAAGGGCAGAGCCATCCTGGTGATTTGTTACTGCTCACACAGCAGCCCCTGAGGGATCTGCTCCACTGGCACTGTGTGGACAGCACAGGGATTTGTGATTTGGAATACACATACCCCACCAAACCACCCCAAACTAGGACGTGTCAGTAGAAGCATCATATTCTAATATCACCATACAGTCTTGGGCCCAGTKCTCAGCATCACTGATGCTCATGGGGCCACCTCTCCCCTTCTCCAAAAGCCAGGGAAGGGCTGCTTGCTGCTGTGCACTGATGGGACAGAGAACAGCAGTCATTTGTGTGGGGTCAGGCTGGGAACCTGTGGGTTCAAAGAGGAGCACACRTTATAAAGCATGCTGTGGTGGGAGAAAGCTCCGTGTGCATGGACACAGATCACCATGCCCCTTGCTCTGAAGCCTTTGCAGGTGATGGACCCCACCAGGACTGGATAGGAAGCATAAGATTTCTGAGATCAGCGTCAAACAAAGTAACATCTTCATCCTCCTTCCCTTCCCCAAAGGTCTAATAATACCATAACATGCTATTTTCAAAAGTTTTTTGCCATCAGTGTGGTGACAGTTCTAAGGGCATCCACCACCACTCTGAAGGACAGAGTAATCAAATCCTCTTTTGAGGCAGACTTTTATTAAGTGCCAAAGATATTTAAAATGCCAAACCAGCAAGCAGAAGGTATTTGATTGACTGAGCTAGTACTCTGGGGTTCTGGAGTCCCAGACACGAGTTTCCACTTTCAAAGCTATTCCTCTCCTGTGAGACAAGACAGTAAATGGAAAGCATGCCGAATGCAAAAATTCTGCATGACCCAGAAGAGTTTTGATGTTTGTTTTTCTGGCAGGATGCACTTTCCCTGATCCGAGTTACAGTAGCTAATCTTTTATGTATGATCACATTGCTCTGCCAAAATGCATGCAAGCAAAAATACATCACAACCTCTTTCCACTGCACTCCTGGSATACACATTATTTATAAACATTTACTGTACCTGCTAAGTTCATCTACATTGGCATTTAGTGAGATCTCTGCATAATGAGAGGCTACAAGGYTTGCTCCAATTGCCAATAAATCCATCAGAAACACTTCATCCAAGGTCAATGGGAGTGGTATAATCTTAGCAGTGGTGTTCTTCAGGACATGTTTTCTTTTGTTTCTCATGGAAGTTCTTTGTCCTGTGTCTCAGTGATCTGACATGATCAAGCAATCTGATAAAGAGTKGGTGCTGCAGGACTGAGCCACCTCTCCAGTTACTTGTGGGGATCACAATAACATGCAACTTGAGGAAACACAAGTGTYCTTTCCAAATTAACCTTTCTTGTTYAAGTCCAAGGAGGCAACAYCATTTTTCTTYCTACAAAGGGCAAWGAGAACATWCCMGTCCCACCAACAAGGTCACACATAATYCTGCTTTTTTGCTCAGCAGTCATATTTCACACACACATTTAATATGCTGAATGGAGTTTTAGCATCCACAGCTGCAAGRGAAAGTAGGCCAAAAAACTCTGACAATATATGGTTGAGCAGTCTAACAAGAAAAAAAAAATCCAGTGATGGTGCTAGTGTAGAAACCAGGGCATCCCTCTAAAAGCAGCCCTTCTTGATGTAAGAGCACATATTCTATTTTCCATACACTTTGGAAACATTAACCTCCTGAGCAAGTCTTCATGCAGGCATTCCACATACATAATTCAAATTCTGCTTCAGGCTTRTTTCTCAGAAGCACCCACTACAAAGTGATGTAACTGATATTTTTCMAAAAGAATGAAGATAATCATAGTTGAAGTGAATGTGCTCCCTTTAAGCTCTGACCATGGTTTCCCTCCTCTTGCCCTACCAAGCTTAAAAAAATATTTTTATATGACCCAGCAAAGTATTTTAAAGTACTAACCAGGGGACAAGTCCCTGACTGAGGGRCTTGTGTGGCCAATCACAGACAGAAAGGAAAGAAAAAAAAATTCGTAGAAAAAAATGAAGAGAGAAATTAATGTCCAGAGCAAATTTAAATTCTACGTCAGTCAGTGAGATGACAGAAATCTGTCCTCACACATTAGAAGAAGTAGGTTAATTTGTGTGAACAGAAAAAGAAACACTCTCCCACTGACAAATCTGGGTGAGAAGGTGAATAAAAGACATCAAAACTAAACTATTGTGGCAAAAAGCACACAATATCAGAAATGTGAAAGAATGGCAGTGGTACGGCCTCAGAGCTCTTGAAGACCAAGAAACTGGATGAGAACACYATGAAACCATCAGGATCACCCTCTGTAAAAAACGAGAACAAATGTTAAAAAAAATAAAAAAATTTCCCAAGTTATCAGATGAATGCGGATTATTCTGAGAAGCAATGACTAATGACCTAATTTACACAACTCTACCTCCCTCACACTAGCTTCAACCTCCCCTCAGAGCTTACAGAAATGATMGGGATCTACCTACAGCACCCAGGTTTTGACCGACCTTAGTAAAGCAGCATGAGGAAAAAAAATGGGCATAAGAACTGCCTAACAAAAGTTTGATTTGCATTTTGTTGGTGTAGTAAACCAGAACTCCACACACATTGCAAATCCTTCCTCCTGATGCCTCAAGCCGAGCAGACTGTCTCTTCCCCAGAGGGTTAAAGGCTTTAAATAAGGCTCAGGGTTAAATCAGGCTCTCCAGGTCAGGAGAGCACACAGATTTCACTCACACACTAATGATCAGTATATAAAAGGATTTTAAAAAATCCCCACACTATTTTTTAAATACTAGAAACTACCAACTAATAAGGGCAACTCACATACATGGTAAGGGGTCAGCAAGTTTATGGAAATAATTTTCTTCACCTCTATTTTCATCTAATGCTTATTAAACTGCTTCTAAGGAAAACAAGGAAAACATTTTCCACTTTGGTACAGTATATACATCTGCTTTAGTAAAATGTTATTCATTTCAAGAGTCATGGCAACTATGCTATTTAGCCGCAAACTATACAGGCACTGCACTTTTGAAAAATCCCAAACTTAACTTTTACATTCCAAAYAATAGCGTCTGTTTGTAACTTCTAACCTGTGAACTTTATAGGGGTGCTCCTCCAAGCGACTCCCTTTGGGCTGTGAGGCGAGCAGTGTGGTGAGGACTGAGGTTACACAAGGAGTACAAAACCCCGGGTAAAAGAAAGCAGAGGGAAAACAGCGATTCTTGTGGGGTGTGAGGGATGACAGAATTCCATGGATGGATGGATGGATTGATAGACTGATAGATTAATACACAAAACACAAACACAAACCCTCACTCATTCCCGCGGTGTTCCCCTCACAGCCCCGGCCGGGCCTGAGGCGGTGCCGAGCGCGGGGCGCCCCCTGCCGGCGGGAAACGCTCCGGCCTCTGCCGGGGTAGGAACGAACGGCGCCCTGCGGCTCCTCCGTGTTCGCCTTTGTGTTTTAAACAGCTCCTGGAAGGACGAAATCACCTGTACC
>NW_026624292.1:86993-96190 GCF_030028575.1 Malurus melanocephalus
GGCCCTTCCTTCGCACACTTTGGCCCATCTGCCGAGACACAGCAGCCCAACGTGGGGGAACAGAGCGCCTTTGGGGAACAGAGCAGCCGAGGATTCCCCGGAGCAGCGGTGTTTGCACAAGGCTGCCAGCCCTGCCCGAAGCCATCCCAGTGGCAGTGGCGTTGGGAGCACATGGGCTGCAGGCAAATATTTACCGTACACATTGGGTGGTGCGTGTGCCGAACACACGGAGGGTGAGGGACTGTTCCATGTAGCGTGGCCCGTTCGCTCCCGGGTCAGCACTGTCCCCACACTGTCCCCGCAGAGCGGGGCGCGGCGCTGCCCCAACACGCAGCGGCACAGGAGCCTTACCTGCCCCAGCGGCACAGGAGCCTTACCTGCAACTGACTGACCCCTTTCACTGCCCCTCCGTAGCAATCTGAGGGGCAGGAAACGCGTTAGTGTAATTTTTAATTACTACATTTGTTTTTAATCAGCCAGTAATTGGAAAAACAGCAGGTTTCGTTTCTGGCTCAGGGAGGTGTGGCCAGCGCCTCACCAATAGCAGCAGTGCGGCACTCCGTGCTGAGCGTGGCGGTTCCATAGTGTAGTGGTTATCACGTCTGCTTTACACGCAGAAGGTCCTGGGTTCGAGCCCCAGTGGAACCAGCGCCAAAGTGCTCGCTTTTCTTTTCGCTCTCACTGATTTTTTTCATTATTTCCTTAAACGCGATGAGTTTCGGTTTAGCTGTTTCCTGCTCRACACAAGGAACCTCACAGGCAGCTTCAAAAAGCGCGGGCCGTGGTGCGGCAGGGACGGAGCATTGTGTTTGCAGAAAGGCGTCCCAAGCGGGACACCGTGTCCCTCGGGRTCTTTTGCACAGGCTGCAGCCTTGGCAGGGAAAGCCCGGCTGCAAGAGGAGCCTTTCCTGGCAGCTCGGGAGAGGGATCCCCGTTCCCGTGGTGTAGGAGGGGTTCCCTGTGCCTCCTCCAAACAGCCAGGGACAAAGGCAGTGATGAACTCTGCATCCCGCTGTGTCCCCAAGGAGTGTCACCCGGACAGAATGAGCACGGGTCCTTTCATCCCTGTGTTTGAGCGCTGGGGAAAGGCCAGTGCTTTTCACAGCACACAGCTAGCAAGCACAATGAACTCCATCCCGTTTCTCCCTGGATTGCCTGCATGGTTTTTATTAATTGGGAAAGAAAGAGCCATCTCAGCTTGCCTCGGAGCAGTTTCACTTTTAAACTATAACTCGTTGTGTGATTTTACATGTGCCAGGCTTTAGGAAAGGCTGAGCTCTGGGYGTGTGTGCTGGCACAGCATCTGTGGGTGCGTGGGAGCCCCATCGAGTGCTGGGGCTCTGCTGGAGGAGAAGAATCCCCGAGCTCCAATGACCTGAAGCCAGTTCTGGAGTATCTTTGCAGGATCAGAGTGGGAGGGGGTGATTTACCTGTCTTAAAGATTAAAGAGAAAAAATTGGCTYTCCTTACTTCAATCAGAGACTCATTAAGAAACTTATCTTAATCATCATCATATTAAGAAAACTATTAACCTTWGTCAGCGCTTGTTCTCACTAAACAAACACTCTGGGGTATGGGCCAGCTGCAGGTCGAGATTGCAGATGGAGGTTGCAGACTAATGCAAGGATATCCCAGGCTGCAAAAGCTCTTTTGGGTGGAAAGCAGCCATACATCACACAACGAGAGCTGGCAGGCTRAAGTCACAACACTAACACCATATTRAYRCTAAGGTCCTGTGCATTCACAGCCTGGAAGTGCAGATGTGCTCACACCTGGCGTTCCTATGCCTGTTTTGCATCCCACAGGAGGCAAAGCCAAAGCAATGTGATCCCACATCTGGAGTGAACTGTCTGCCACACACTGGCTGCTCCCAGGATACAGCTCCAAGCTTAGCCAGACACAGCAAGATTTCTCCTAATGTGGGATATGATCCTTTGGTGTAGGTCCATCCCATGTAAAAGGGATGGTTATCCCATGGTGCTGCCCTGCCATCGGCAGCCACAGCACTCCAAATGCATCAGGATTGCATTAGGCCTGGCACTGGGCCTAGGGGCCAACACTGGTGACTATCTGGCTCATTTTCTTATATTTAGGAAAAACTCTGCTTTTCGGAAGACAGCTTAAGCTCATGGTTCAGACTTGTAAAAAGAATCTTTTATTCTGAGAGCCATACCTTAAATATGTGTATGTCTATCCATTTCAAGGGGATCCAGCTCCTGACTCTGGCTGTAAAAGCATTGGCACTCTTGCCCTCTCCACATTAATATTCCTGCTTCTGAGAGATGCTGGTGGCTCACACGGACATGTATAAATGTGTGTTTTGTACGATCACTAACTGTGCTAAACCAGACGTGTGCCAGTCCCCCATTTGTGCTGATTCACTCGCTGCTGCTGGGTTGTGTTCAGCTCTCAGACACTCTGCTCTGTGTGTGCTGCTCCCATGGAGCTGTCTGGCACTCTGACTGGGTGGAACACGACATTTCTACGTGGARTTACACTTCTCTCTCACACACGAGTGCTTCTGCCTCCTGCTTCCCCTCCAGGCCACACACACATGCTGCTACTCACACTAAAAGCATCTCCCGCCTGTAGGGTGGCCTCTGGGTTTATTCCACACAATCTGGCAGAAGAAAACACACCAAGATTTCTGAGGGCCATGAAAACATAGCAAAATGTCTTTGGGGCACTGGGAAAAGAGCTAGAGCTGGGGAAGATGTGTGGACAAAAGAGTGAACCTGCCCAGGCAGTTCTTGTCCCTGTTTTACATAGCAGTGGCAATGTCACCAAAGTTCCTAATTTGGGATATTTTTACKAGTCTCAGCTTTGCTCTGTAATCAGTGCCAGCCTAATCTTTTTCCTTTCTAAATTTTTATTTTTTAAACAGGGCAAATGTAGCCATTTCTGGTGTTGTGTTCTGTACAGGCCCTTATATCTTTTCTGTCTTCTGTACCTGAAAATATTTCTCTGCTTGCTGGGAATTAACTACATGATTCATTTAGCAAAGTTGTCAGCAGTGGCAGCATGGTTTTGCCATTTACAGTTATTAAAATAAAGGACTATCAACACATGAGACACAGACTGTCTGAACTGCATACTATTTATACAGAGACTTTAATTTTAATGCTCTTCTAATCTGCATGTAAAACTGTTTGGTTTTTTTGAATGCTGCAGGCACTTTTTAAAACAAAGGCTGCCTCTTTTTCTGTGTGGAGGGAGTTTTATAACAGGGCTGCCAAATGAGTGTGCTTGAGATTGCAGGGCAGTGACCCTTCYTAAGAGTATCCCTTTGGACAAAATGTTCTTTGATAAGAGCTGTTCCTGAACACGTTCCCTGAGCTACTGTGCATTTCTTACAGAAAATCAAAACCCATTTGAAGGGTGGGGCTGACCATAAASCAAGCTGATTTAAAACTGCCCGCAGTGATGTAAGAGAATTTGGCTTTGCTTTAATTTAAAACATGGGAGGTGATTTCTGTGTGGGAGTAGCTCTCCTTCCCCGTGACCTGTCCTTAAGAGACCATAAGGTGAGAGGCTGAAGCTCTGCTCTGGTTTTCCAAGAGATATGTGGATGAAGGTGTTTAGGGATTTTAAGCTGGGATTTTCAAACCCACGAGATTTAGATACCAACTGCTCATCAGTGCAGAGAGGGAACAGATATCTGAGTGTCCTCAGCAGCTCTGGAAATCTGTGTCTGTGTGGCAGCCCATTTGAGACTGAACAATACAAAGAGGATTCTGTTAGAGCCTGAAGTGAGGTGTTGCAGATGCCCAGAGCCTGTCCTGGTACCCTCCATGAGTCTCACATTTCTTTACTCCCTGGTCCTTCTGGTGGGTCTCACTGCCCCAAGAGGGGAACAGCATTTGGGCAAAAAATCAGCCCTTTTTCCTTAGAAAAAGGAGCCCCTTCGTGGTGATGGGATGAGCTGCCCTGCCTGTTCATCGTTCCATCCACTGATTCCCCGTGTTTGGTGTGAGCTGGCCCAGCCCATGAGGCAGAGTGGCTGTGTCTGTGCAGGCTCTGCCTGTGACTGCCCTGCTCTCCTGTACCTGGGCAAAGTGTGGGGTTTTCACTCCTCAGGGCTGAGCAAAGCAGTGAGCTCCTGGCAGGAGAATCCTCTGTCCATGTCACACACTGTCACTGAGACATTCCACATCTGTGGCTATCCACAGGCACGTGAGATGAATCCTGCCAGGACTGTTTTCAGAAGATCAGCATTCTTGTYTGCACAGCATTTCTGAATGAATATAGACCAGAAGGGCAGAGACACAGGGGCTTAACAGCAGCCTACGTGATCTGTGCAGGGCTTTAATCTGTTCCAGTGCATCCCATCTGAGATCCCTTGAAATAAAGCAAGCTGCTTCTGAAGCAATTGCTTTCAAAAACCTCCATTAAAAATTCACTGTTAATTGCACGTARTTAACAGAGATTGGAGGAACAGGTGCAAGATCCACTGGAATCACTAGCAGTCTGTTTTTATCTTGACTCTTTCAGTCATTTTAAAATCAAATTTATTACTCTCTTTGATGTAGGCTGCTTGAGASAACACCATAGGTAGAACTGATAGTAAAGAAAGGTTTAGATTTTTGGTTTGAGGTTTTTGCAGCCTAGCGAGTCAACAGCTGAAAAATGCTATTTTTGTTTGATCTACTAATTGCAGTTTYCAGCCCTGTGCAATTCGATGACTGGAAGAGCAATGAGGCCAGGGCAGATTTCTCCACACAACTATTGTTAGGAAAGACACTGACAGTGTAGAGGTAAATAATTGGGATGGAAGATAATGAATTCATGCTATATAGACAATATACACTAGCTATCTTTTATAAGCATTAGGCATGTTCATTTTTGCAGGGTGTATRTGTGAATGTGGGTTTAGCCTGGTTTATTTGGGATGTGCCTGCACACAGAATCAGATCCACACTCACAGTGTCAGAGTCTCTGTGGCCTTTTCAAAGCTGTTCAGAGATGGCACATCCTCCAGGATGGAGTTTGACAGCAACAGTTGTGTGTTGGCTTGATGGAGCTGCATCAAATCATGAGAATGGAGGAGAGTAAGGTGCTTAGGCAAGGCTTAAGTTAATCTGATGCCTTCCCATCAAGCCAAGCAGTGCACTAAGGAGCTATTCACCACAGAGGAAGGGAAAGATGCAGCTCAAGATGGGAAGCGTCCTGCTGTCTCTCCTTTTCTGGTCCAAAGGTATGCACTTTGCCTCCTGAGAGGCCTTTCAGATATCCCTCTCTGTGTTTCTTGTTTCAGCCGTGCTTCCTTCTGCCAGGGGTACAGAGCAAGCTCTTCTCTGCATTCTCATGGAAACATCATGATCTGGGGAAAGGCAAAATGTGTAATTTATGTACATGAGTGAGCAGCATTCTTACAGCTTTATGAATATTCAATAGTAAAACTCTGTTTCCRAAAAATAATTGCAGTGTAAAAAAATTGCCGTATAATTTGTCAAAATATGAATTTGCAAAGAAAATTGTAGTGCAGCTGAGCCAGTGTGTAAATAATAATGCTGATTTGAAAAATGAGGTACAGTATAACAAGGAAGACTGGTCCTTCATTAATCAAAATTCTTGATTAATCAAAAACTGATCATTTTCTCTAGCAGCAAGACATTGCTGATGAAGAATGCCATTTTTTAAAGGCCCTTCCAGGTATTTTGGCCTGGAAAAGACTTCCAAAGACACTTTTAGAACAAAAAACAACCATAAGTCAAGAAAATGGRAAAGGTATTTATCAATTTTGAGGCTTTCTCATATTCATTTTTCAGAAAAGTAGCAATGAAAGTAGGTAAGCAGAAGAAGCCAGAAAATCTAGGGTCATAATCTCCTTCCATTTTAATTCACCCAGCTGTGGAGAGGCAAGGAGATAATTTTCTTGTTTGTGTTTAAATTTCTGGCATCATCAAAGCCAGTGGTAAAGCTGCTTTTTTCTTCAGCAAGGCTGAGGGTTGCTCTTGGTGAGTGCTGGGCAGTGAAGGTGTGGATCAGGTATGATCTGTCAGGCTGAGGAACAGATTCATCACACAGTCCCTTTTAATTAATCACACAGTCCCGTTTTCTCCTGAGTGGGTGGTGAATTCACACTGTTTTGACTTGTCTAGTTTTTCCTATCTTTGTTTCCATTGAATATTTTGTTCTCCCAAATTTCACGGGTAGGGAAATGAGTGCTGCTCAGCTAGCTGTGCCTTCATTTCATCTTGTTATGTTTGGCTGTACCCAGCTCTGTCTAATTAATAGGTCTTTGTTTTAATCTCCCAGCAAATATTTGCACCTTCTCTCTTTCCTTGTCTTTTCACTCTCCTTTGTTTCACTTGGGAAAGTTACRGGTACCTGAGCTTCTAGGAAGAGTGTTTTTATACAAACTCCAGCATTTTTTTCCCTATAGGTGGCATAACTGCAATTAGTCCTTGGAATGAGTTCATCCACCTTGCTCTGAATCTCAGACACAGCTTGCTTTTAATAGACACCCACACATCAGGATATTTTTGGAGAGCTTGCAGTGAAAAATAACTTGCAAGATCACTTTCCAGGCATCACTSCTTTGGTATTTAATTTATTTTCCTSATTTATTGCAATTGTTAATGTAGTGTTTTTCTCGTGGTCCTGTTGTSGATAGAAGCAGAGCAGTGTCCCGACACTGGTGCCTGTCCCCGCACCGAGGTGTCCCTGGCTCAGCCCTGATTTCACCGTAAGCTCTTGAGCTGATTTGCCCTGGCAGAGGAGTGGCTCAGAGGAGCCCCCGCAGCCCCGCGCCTCGGCTGGGCTGGGCTTGTGATTGCCGGGGACACAAACACCCAGAGCAACATGTGGGGCACACACACACACACAGACACACAGACACATACAGACAGACAGACACACACACAGACACAGAGACACACACACACACACACAGACAGGGTCAGTCAGTCACACACACACACACACACACACACACAGACAGGGTCAGTCAGTCACACACACACACACACACACACACACAGACACATACAGACACACAGACACAGACAGACACAGAGACACACACACACACACACACACAGCCGCATATAGAGCACAGGAAAGCTCCGGAGCACTGCGGGACCCTCTGTACGGGGACCCCAACCCATGCCGCACACAGTCACACACACACACAGCCATGGGACACACACACAGAGCAGCATGTGGAGCACAGGAAGGCTCCGGACCCCTCTGTACGGAGAGGGGAGCACCGAGCCGGGGTGACCCCAACCCATCCCAGGGACACACAGACACACACACACACACCGAGCCGGGGTGACCCCAAACCCATCCCGGACACACAGACAGACACAGACAGCATATGGAGCACACACAGACACACTCACACACAGACACAGCCATGGGACACACACACACACACACAGACAAGGTCAGTCAGTCAGTCACACACACACACACACACACAGACAGGGTCTGTCAGTCACACACACACACAGAGCAGCGTATGGGGCATAGGGAGGTTCCGGAGCACTGCGGGACCGGGACCCCAACCCCTGCCGGGGACACACACACACACAGACACACACACAGATAAACACACACAGATACACACACAGAGATACACACACACACAGAGGAGCATGTGGAGCGCAGGGAGGGTCCGGAGCGCTGCGGGAACCCTCTGTCCGGGGACCCCAACCCATGCCGGGGACACACACACACACACAGACACACACACAGATAAACACACACAGATACACACACAGAGATACACACACACAGACACACACACACACACACACACACACACACACACACACACACACACACACACACACACACANTAAGCTCTTGAGCTGATTTGCCCTGGCAGAGAAGTGGCTCAGAGGAGCCCCCGCAGCCCCGCGCCTCGGCTGGGCTGGGCTTGGGTTTGGGTTTGGGTTTGCCGGGGACACAAACACACAGCATATGGAGCACACACATACACACACAGACACACAGACACAGACAGACACACACACAGACACAGACACAGCCGCATATAGAGTACAGGAAAGCTCCGGAGCACTGCGAGACCCTCTGCACGGGGACCCCAACCCCTGCCGGGGACACACACACACATGGACATACACACAGACACACACACACACACACAGAGCAGCATGTGGAGCACAGGAAGGCTCTGGACCCCTCTGCACGGAGAGGGGAGCACCGAGCCGGGGTGACCCCAACCCATCCCGGACACACAGACACACACAGACACACACACAACATATGGAGCACACGCAGACACACTCACACACAGACACAGCCATGGGACACACACACACACACAGACAGGGTCTGTCAGTCACACACACACACAGAGCAGCGTATGGGGCACAGGGAGGTTCCGGAGCACTGCGGGACTGGACCCCAACCCATCCCGGGGACACACACACAGATACACACACAGAGATACACACACAGAGATACACACACACACACACACACACAGCCATGGGACACACACACACAGACACAGAGCATAATGAGCGCAGGAAGGGTCCGGAGCACTGCGGGACCCTCTGTACGGAGAGGGGAGCACCGAGCCCGGGGTGACCCCAACCCATCCCGGGGACACACAGACACACACACACACATCCATGGGACACACACACACACACACACACACACACAGAGCCCGGGGTGACCCCAAAACCCGTGCCAGGCACCGCAAGGGACACACCCGCCCCCGTTACAGCCCCTGCTCCTCTGGAACAATCTCATCTCTGCCGTCCAGCACTGCGCCATTCTCTGCACTCACCTCTGCTTTTTGYAGCTTTGAAGAGAAAAACAAAACGAGAACCTCACCCCCAAATAAAGGCTCAAATACGCCTTTGGATCGCGGTAAATCACAACTTTAGAGGTGGTGCCCTTTGGCATAATCAGTGCATCTGATGAAATTACTGTGCAGGAAATGTTCCAAGCAGGAAGGTGCGAACATGTCAATAAGATTAAAAAATGCCTCAAGTTTTCTAAGGAACACGTAGGGAAAAAAGATAATTAATTATACATCTCTTAAGAAAAAAAAATGGGAAAGGTTGATTTTTTTATTTTTCCAAATTATTTAAGCTTTTTTCAAATAATGTCTCAACGTGAAAAAGTCTAGTAGAAACGTTATAGAAACATTATGGAAGAGGAGAGATTAATATTAATTAAATAGGTATAATTGGGATTACTTAAATATGTTTTTA
>NW_026624292.1:98469-99503 GCF_030028575.1 Malurus melanocephalus
TGTATTACAGGTTGTGTTACTGAACTCTGCATCCTGTGCTGTGTGATGTGTGCTCTGGGAAATGAGGGCCTTTCCAAACGCATGATGAAACCAGTGCCACCCACTCCAGCCCTGCCTTTCATTTCTGTGACTTGCTGCAGTTTTTCTGGGGGCCCGGTGGTATTTTTCTGTGTTTTCAGCTGTTTTTCTTTCCCCTGCCCATAACCCACAGGTGCTGAAGGGAACAGGTGATCATGCAAAAGAAAGCACTGCTGCATCACGGGGGGATTGCTTTCCACTGGGACGAGAGAAAATAATGTTAAWGAGTAACATTATTAATGTTACTCATCTCTGAACAGTGTTAATCAGATGAGAAACTGAGMTGTTGCTTACAGAGATGAGAGACAAATCTTAACTATTTGCCAGGTGAAGCTTCCAGGACACCTATATAATAAAGTAAATAAATAAAGTAATTAAATTTTTCCACATACCTTTCCTGCAATGGTCACGTTTGTGTGAACTTACTCCAGTAAATTGAGTGACTGACATTTATCCTGTTACATCYTATTTCTCTGTTTTTATATTTACAATGTGCTTTCTCGTGCTTGTACMTCTGTCATTAATTCCTGCACTAAAAGATGGCTTGCTGCTGTGGCTTTATGGCCAGGACAGTGAATCTGATTTCTCAGTTACTGTCCTGAAATGTGCTCTGCTTTGGCTGTGTAACTTCTACTCACACTTTCCTCCCTCCTTTCTCTTGTTTAACCACATTCCCAAGTATTACACATTTTCTGAGACAATAATTACCTGTTTCTGTCATTAGAATGCTACCAGCTGAGTTTCTTTGCTATAGATTTCCCCTTTTCCCCAGTACCCCTAAGGTGTGGCTTTGTGCACCTTCCACCTCAGGAAAGGCACCCCAGGGCTGCTCTTTTCTCTCTGCTCTTTTCTTTGTGCCCCAGAGCTGTGTCCGTTCCTGGGGTGTTGCTCCCCTCAATCCTGCTCAGCACAGATGCCAAGTGAAGGCATCCCCAGAGCTGAGCTCCAGCCCAACC
>NW_026624292.1:100268-103640 GCF_030028575.1 Malurus melanocephalus
CCAAGCCTGCTGCTCCCCTGAGCTGAGCTTACCCAAGCCCAGCCTGCTGCTCCCCTGAGCTGTGCTTACCCAAGCCCAGCCTGCTGCTCCCCTGAGCTGTGCTTACCCAAGCCCAGCCTGCTGCTCCCCTGAGCTGTGCTTACCCTAAGCCCAGCCTGCTGCTCCCCTGAGCTGGGGCTGAGCACTCGTGGGGCTGAGCCCTGGGCAGTTCAGCTCTCCTGGCTCAAAGAGGCAAAGCTGAACTCGTGTTTGAGGAGTTTAAAGCGGTGAGTTCTGCAGGGAGGGTGGAGGTGCCCAGCCCCAGTGCATCTGTGCCCTGACACTGCCTTTGCACCACTGTGAGCTGTAGGACTGACCCAACAAACCCCACACTGAACAGAGGGCTTTGGTGCCTGCAGTTCACACCCTTGCTTGGTCTGCAGTTGTGTTCCCCAGCAGATGAGGCCAAATGYCCTCCAGGCTGCTCTGGTAGCTCAGGAGAGCACCACTGCCCAAATTCAGCCCCCCACCCAGTGCTGGTGACTGGGGAGCAGGGTTTATTCCTGGSGTTGAATTGGTGCTACCCTACACCCACCCACGTGGAATCTGTTCCTCTTTCCCCCATTGTTTCACTCACACTGTTGAGTTTCCAGCTGCATGTCAATGGCATATCAAATGTTGATCTTGGCTCTCAGAGGGAGGGATCAGGGGGTCTGTTAAAGGGCTCAGCATGGTCACAAAGCRTTACCCTACATTGTCCTGGTGGCTCACATCCCTTTCCCCACCCCAGGCATGCAGTGCTCCAGGATAGATTTCACCACGCTTCCTCAGTAAATGGCTGGAGTCAATGATCTCAGTGCCCTTTTCCAGCCCYTTTTCCAGGCCAAAGTGTGTCAAACCACCATAAGAAAACCCCAAAACAACACTTTTTTTTTTTTTTTCCCACAAGAATGAAGTGGGCTGAGCAGATGGAAGGAGCTGCAGCCCTGTGAGCCAGGAATGGCAATGRGCACACCCAGCAGGCTGTTGTACTGGCAGACAGCATCAGCTGAAACCACCTTCACACCAGTTTAAATCAAATCCCTTTGTCCCAGGGGGCACAGCATGGGGTGGCCTTGGGTTTGCCTTTCTGTGTTGGTTTTTTCATTTTCTCAGCTCAGATTGGAGTCCTAGGCTTGGCTTGGTCACAATCTCAGATTGAGTCCTAGGCTTGGCTTGGTCACAGTCTCAGATTGGAGTCCCAGGCCCCTTGGTGACAATCTCAGATTGGAGTCCCAGGCTTGGCTTGGTCACAATCTCAGATTGAGTCCCAGGCTTGGCTTGGTCACAGTCTCAGATTGGAGTCCCAGGCTTGGCTTGGTCACAGTCTCAGATTGGAGTCCCAGGCTTGGCTTGGTCACAATCTCAGATTGAGTCCCAGGCTTGGCTTGGTCACAATCTCAGATTGGAGTCCCAGGCTTGGCTTGGTCACAATCTCAGATTGAGTCCCAGGCTTGGCTTGGTCACGGTCTCAGATTGGAGTCCCAGGCTTGGCTTGGTGACATTTGTGCTGGGACAGGGGCAGGGCAGTGCTGTGTAGGCTCAGTCTGTGCTTTCCCACATCCTGGAGATGTGCAGCACCTTCTCCTGAGCGTTGGCTCTGGGTGTCCCCTCTCTCCCTTTGGGCCTGACCAGAATCCACATCTTTTATTGCAGACTGACATTCACTCCTTGTGCCAGGCCAATGCCTCGGGTCAATGGGGTCAATTCCTGACACAGAAATTCTTCTCTGGGGTACTGGAGCACAAGGACACCATCCCTGTGTTGGAGAAAGGAATTTTAAAAAAAATTATCAATTTGGTTTCTTTTAGACTCTTGACACATTTAGACTCATTGTCACACCCAAGGAGCAGTTGCATTTCAGTAATAAACAGAGTTTTGTATATAGTTGATATTTCAGCTGATTATAATTGCTCTGTGTTTGTGAGTCTTTTGAGATGAAACTTGCTGTGGAAATGTGAGATGTAAATTCCCAGCATTAGCTGGAGTTTCCCAGGCTCAGCACAGTGACAGAGTATGAATGAATAAATCATAACTCGATTTTAGTGAATAATTCAGAGTCTGATTTGTTTGGTGAAAAAACTCCTCTTTTCATATTCACAAAGCCTCTGGAGATGGCAGGTTTCTCATGGCTTTGGGATGCAGGTTTTTTACCTGCTCAATCTCTTGTTCCTTATTGATTCCCTCCAGGCTTTGAAAACCTGATGTTTGGCATTTGATGGTGTTGATGAGTTATCACCAGTCATGGGATTACTTTTAAAAACCAATGTATTCTCACAGCTGTTTGGGAAAGAGCCTGCCAGTCTCAAGGCTGTTAACATGCCCTGCTTTGGACTTCACTATGAAGCACAAAGAGCCTTCTCAGCAAGGATAGTGCTCATAAAAAAGCCATTGCTCAGTAAGAGGCAGAGATAAAACAGGTCAGATGTACAAAAATAGYGGCTCTTCCTCCTCCAGAGCCACAACCACTGGCTGTCCCTAAAAAAGGAAAAAAAATGGGAGTCTTGTCTGTAAGATACACTAGGAACACCTATATACATTTCCTTTTTCTCCATCACATCTGTAGGTGGTGATSTCAGGCCAAGCACTTTGTGAGGTGTCCCATCTCCAGTGCCACTCGGGGTCTGCAGTGGCTTCAGGAYAGGATTTCACCCCTGGAGTCCATCAGCTTCACATTTTAAGGGGACAATGTGACAGGGAAATTGTCAGGGAGCAGGAAGACAGGAAAATGTGATGTGTAAAGCAGAGAGTGAGGGGTTCAGCACGTTTCTGCTCGGGGTGATTTGGGTGTACCCCATCAGGAAAAGCCCTGAAGGAATAGCACAGACATGGGCAATGCAGCACCTGATCCTGCCCGTGTTCTCCTGCCTTCTCCCAGCAATCAGCTCGGGGAAATGTGGTACAGTCATCACTCCTTCCTCTGTTCATTTGTGCAAATCTCAGCAATAAATGTTGATTGTATTTCCAGATGTTTGCTCACAGCATCTTTGTTTCTGATCTCTGTCTCTCTCCCCTCCACGCCCCTGCCCAGCTGTGGTGGCCCTGTCCCCAGGAGAGGTGAGTGTCCCTGGGCAGCCTGGGCTGTGACACTGCCCGTCCTGGGGACTTGGGGCAGGAGGAGGATGTTTTGGGGCAGGAGGAGGATGTTTTGGGGCAGGAGGAGGATGTTTTGGGGCAGAAGGAGGATGTTTTGGGGCAGAAGGAGGAGGGATGTTTTGGGGCAGAAGGAGGGATGTTTTGGGGCAGAAGGAGGATGTTTTGGGGCAGAAGGAGGGATGTTTTGGGGCAGAAGGAGGATGTTTTGGGGCAGAAGGAGGGATGTTTTGGGGCAGGAGGAGGGATGTTTTGGGGCAG
>NW_026624293.1:0-9762 GCF_030028575.1 Malurus melanocephalus
GCCCCTGCTTTATCCCGAGACTCTGCAGAATTTTGGGGGGCAGCAGGACAGCACCTGCCCAGGCAGCGCCCCGGGAGCCTCCCCTAAGTTACTGATTAATTCTAATCTCTAATATTTGCTGTTTTCTCTGGCAGTCAGCAAGCCCGGGGCCTTTTTCTTTATTTCTAACCCCAAATTGCTCCAAATTCTGGAGGCTCAGCTCTCCCCTGCTGCAAAGGGTTTGTTCACTCGTGCAGCCCCAGAGCTGCCAGGAGAGGAATCTGTCGGGATTTGATTCTCAAAAAAGAGAATAAACTGATCGTGCAAAGGGTTCCTCCGTCAGAGAGGTTTTGTGTCCCCATCTCCTCCTCATTTTGGGCAGTTTGGGCTCGAGAGAAGCGGTGGCAGTTCCTGGTGATGGCACAGGATCAGCGTGGGCAATTCTGCTGCCCCTGAGCGGGACCTTGGGGTGATTTTCTTTCACATTTTGTAGAATTTCCCCCGATATATCCCTGTCCAGATGGATGTGAGCAGCAGGAACGATTAAATACCCAGAGAGAAGGGGAAGTGACCCTGCTGACTCACGGGGCTTTGTGGTGCAGAAAATCTGAGCTTTGGGGCTGTTTTGGCCGTGTGTTCCCTGTTCTTAAAGCAGCAATGGCTGTGGGGCTGCAGCAGCACCTGCAGGAATTGTTGTGGGGTGGGAGAAACTTCCCTGGCTGTGATTAACACAGCAGAATGAGCAATTAATGAGCAGAGTAAAGAGAGGAGTAATGAGAGGAGTAATGAGAGGAGTAATGAACCCTCGTGTGCTCTCAGCTCTTTGTCCCCGAGGAGTTCCTGGGTGTCTGCAGCAGGAGGAGAACCTGGGCTGGGTTTTTGGCCAGGTTGTGCCCACCTGGGCTGGGTTTTTGGCCAGGTTTGCCCACCTGGCAGTGCCCACAGAGTGCTCGGGGCTGTCCCAGTTTGGGGCGGGGCTGTCCCAGTTTGGGGACGGGGCTATCCCAGTTTGGGGACGGGGCTGTCCCAGTTTGGGGACGGGGCTATCCCAGTTTGGGGACACCCTGTCCCAGTTTGGGGACACCCTGTCCCAGACACTTTGTGCTGCCCAGCCCTGCTGAGGATCACCCCAGGGATGATTCAGAGCTGCTGGAGGAACGTGGAAGCTCCGTGCTGCCAGTGATGGTACACGAGCAGCAATTCCAGGAATCCCTGTCCTTCCCAGGAATCCCAAACCCCTCTCCCATCCAGCTGGCTCTGGGCTTGGATCCTCCTCCCRAAACAACGCAAGCTCAGAATCACCAGTGAGAAGTTTTCCGGTGTTTTGAGAACTCCCTGGCAGAACTTCACTGGAGCACAACACCCTGCCGTGTTATTTTACAGATTTATTTGATATTTACRGTGTTCTAAGCGAAGGGAGTTGATTGTTCCAGCACAGATGGGAACAGGAGCTGTTTGCCCATACTTTAGTTAACATTTGTGGGGAGGGCACAAGGACAGGGCACTTTCCCTGTGGCTGTGACAGGAGCAGAGCAGGACACACCTCAGCAGCCTCCTCTTTTCCAGCACTTCATGAGTTAAGGGCTGTTTGGAGGCATCCCCTCTCCTGCCTGTGGTTTTTGAGCTTTTTCCATGAAATTCCTCTATAAGGAACAAGCTGGTTCAGTGCTATTCCTAGAAATCCATGCCCACAGGCTCTCTGGTTAACCCTGTGTGGGTTTGGAGCCTCCTGACTTTCTGCTAAGGTAACCCAGGCTGAGCAGTGAAGTGCTGCATCATCATTATCCCTGAAATATCTGGGAATCTCTGAGTGTTTTGGGTTGGAAGGGACCTCAAAGATCATCTGGAAAGGAGCTCAATGATCATCTGGAAGGGACCTCAAAGATCATCTGGAAGGGACCTCACAGATCATCTTTTTTCCCCACCCTGCCCTGGGCAGGGACCCCTGACCATGTTCCTGTCCCCCCCAGGTACCAGGATTATTTATGACCGTAAATTCCTGATGGAATGCCGCAATTCTCCGATTGCCAAAACCCCTCCCTCCGACCTTCCGGACATTCCAGGCGTTACCAGCCCCAACGTGGAGGAGTTGAAGCTGGAAAACCACCACGTCCAAAACTGTGAGGAGAAAATGAGTGCAGGTAAGAGCAGGCAGCAAAACCAGCAACTGCTGGTTCCTAGAAATTCCAGAGCTGGAACGGAGCCAGGAGATTCCCAGGAACTGTGGTCAGTGCTCCAATATTTCCTGGAAAGTCACTGGGTAACGAGGTGCTCGTGGTTGTTTGATCCTGCTSTGGGCCCCAGCAATGGGATTTTTGCAGTTTTTGGGTGTAATTTGATATAATTCCCGTTAATTCAGCGTTTGGGAAGCTGCTGTTGGATCAGGAGCCCAGCTGCTGCTGCCTCTCCCTGTCCTGCAGCTGCTTGCAGGTTCAAGTTACCATTCAGAGCAGGATTTATTTGGGGTTTTTAATATCAGGCTGAGTTGTAAATTCCTCCTGCCTGTTTCTGACCCCGTTTTGTGACAGGGACACTTCACCCTGCTGCAGCAACATGAGCCAATTGAAGAATTGTTTTTAAAGTTATTTGAGGTTATTTCTCGAAGCAACCTGAACCTACCAAGTGCAAGCATTTATCTTCTCCYTAAAAATAAAGATCTGAAGGCTCCTGTTGTGTGCTCACTCCACGTAACATCATTCTGGAGTCAGGATTGCCTCATGGTGTGACCTGAAGTGGCTCAGTGGATTCCTTCACACCCTGAAATGCTTGGGTTGTGACTGTCCCAAAAATTCCTGTCCTCAAGGACAGCCCAGAAAATTCCTGTCCTCAGGGACAGCTCAGAAAATTCCTGTCCTCAGGGACAGCTCAGAAAATTCCTGTCCTCAGGGACAGCTCCTGCCTGCCCTTGCTGGTTCCTCCAGGCTGTGGAAGCAGCTTTTGGGATAATGTGAATAATCAGCTTTTGGGGTAATAATGGCTGTGAAATGTGTGGGTTCGTAGCAGGGACTGTCCTCAGTGTGGTTCTTTACATTTCTCATTTCAAGGAAATCCAGGGGTAGGGATAAATTATTTAAAGGTCATTTTCTCTGCTGTGGTGTGTCTGAGGGACATTCCCCCAGAGCTGACACCTTCACAGGATGGTTTTCACACCAACTCTGATGCCTGAATGCAGAAAGCAGATTTTAAACCCAAACCACTGCATTTCTGAAGCTCAGCTGCCAGCCACTCCCTCACTAAAATCTTTGSTATTTACTGTGGAACTCGGAGAGCTCATCTGTGCTTTTGTCCCTSGCTGCAGGTGAGGAAGAGCAGTTTGACATGGACATCTAAAGCACCTGCCCAGAGTGCTGATCCAGCACCAGGAATTCTCTTGAGGATTGCCAGCAGCCAGGCTGACAGCAGCCCGTGCCTTGAGTGCCTTCCTGCCCCTGGAAAAGGAGCAGAATTGATTCTGAATTCTCTGGGGAGAGCAGAGCGTGTCCTGATCCAGGGCTTGGGTCTCACAGTGCCACAGGAGACCCTCTCRCCCCTTGGTTTTGGTTCCAGTTTTATGCTTTTTGTTGATCATTTTAATACTGTAAAACAGCTACAGAAATGCAATATGAGGGAGGAATAAAAATCASGTGGAGTCTCCTGGTGTGGAGATGAATGCAATAAACGTGGCTTCTGTCCCTTATTCCAGCAAAAAACACCGAGCTGAGCATTAAAATGGATCAGGTGGCATTTCTCTCCCTGTGTTTCTGRTCCATGCTGCTTTACCCTTCTTCTCCTTTTTATCTCCTTTTAGAGTTTTGGAGAAGAGGGTTTCACTGGGATGTGAGAAACAAAGCCTGTCTGGSTTCAAGAGGGGAATTTTCATGTGAGAAAGTTGATTTTGGTTCWGTTTGGGTCTCCCGAGCAAATAATTTCATTTTTAGCCTCAGTGGGGTTTGGTAAATGTGACCTGGGCAGTTTGGGACACACATTGCTGCTGAGGGGGGAGGTGGGGACACCTCAAAGGAGGAAAATCCCTRTGGGGGCACAGCCTGAAACCCAGACTTCCTAAACCACAAATCAGRTTTGGTAGATAACCCTTAAATATCTGCTAATGAGGCTCAGTGGTGACATTATGATATGCAAACCCTCAATAATGAGTAACAGAACAAAGCAGTTGCTGCAGATAAACCTGCATTTCTCTGAGATAAGATTTAAGGGGTTTTCTGAAACCTTAATGGGAACAAATCCAAATTTATTGCCCTCTGGTGTGACTTTATCAGTCTCAGCTCCACCAGTTTGGTTCTGATGATGGATTGGAGAGGAGCTGCTGCCCCTGGGGTTGACTTTTCTGTGCTAAATTGGTGGTTTTGGTTAAAAATGGCACTGCTGGGTTATGGGGCATCTGCAGTCCAGCCCCTCCCGAGCTCAGAGGGGCAATTTCAGCAGGGACAGAGCAGTTTTGGGGTCAGGAAATTTTCCCATGTCGATGTTAAATCCCCCCAAAGTTTCCCTACTTTAGGAAAGGCTGGGCAGGGTCTGCAGGCAGCAAATCCCTGCTCTGTGCTGGGGCTCGTTCTGCTCTGTCCTGATCAGAATTATGGGAATTATTGGGAATTATCACTCCAGTGTGGGTTTGGGAAGGGTTGCACTGAGGGAACCCTCAGGATTCCTGCACAAGGAGCTCTCAGCAGGAGGGGGTGTCACCCTCACCTGTCCTGAGCTGGGTCTGGGCAGTGTTCCCTGTGTCCCCCAGGACTCTGGTGGCCCTGGTGACTCTGGGATCACCATCCCAAGCTGAGGGCTGCACATCTAGGCACTTTGGGGCACAAACGATCTGATTTCAGCCTGGAGCTGTTGCAAACATTTGGGGCACAAACGATCTGATTTCAGCCTGGAGCGTTGTGGTCCGTGGATTTGGGGTCAGTACAAAGCAGCTGTCCGTTTTTTGGGGTGTCAGGTACTGCAGGTAACGCTCTCCCCTCCCACCTGCAGGACAGGTAACACGTGCTGGAGGTGTGAAGTGTTTTGTCTGCGCTTTGGCAGCTTTGCATCGGTATCTGCTGCTTATGCAGATGGGCAGAGCATCAAAGCACCAGGTGCCTGCACAGCGATTCATGGCTACAATGCAGGGGAGGGAGGAACCCCTGGAACACCTGGCCAGGTGTGAGCAGGGACCGGCGGGAGGGGCAGAACTCCTGCTGGGTTCCCGGTGCAGGGCCCCGGGGCCATGGGGGCATCAGGGCACTTGTGGGGGGCACAGAGAGTTGGGTGTGATGAGGTGATGTGACACTCGTGGACATCTGCTCGGGTGCAATTTGTCCTAAGCCCATTCCTCAAACCCTTTTACTGGTGGTGTGGGACCAAGTGGTCTGAGCATCCCATTGCTCTGCTCCTTCACCCTTCACACCCCCTCACRCCCCCATCTGCTCCATCCTTCAGCCATTGTGGATCCTTCTCCTGCGCTGTGTTCATGTTTGCAGCTCTCCGAGCTGGGCTGAGCCTTGCAAGAGCAGCTCAGAATTCCAGAGCACATCCCTTCCTCAGCAGAGCCYGTTCCTCACCCGACAATTGCACTCCCAGGCTGTGGAGCTGCTTTTCCACGGGCTGAGCCCAGCTGTGCACAGCTGGAGGGATGGAGGGAGGGATGGACACAGTCTGGGTGGCAGAGGCACAGCTGGGATGCTCCGGGGAGGTCCGGGGACAAGTTGGCTTTGTCGTTGCATTTCCCATCCCAGCCCCTTTTTGACTCCAGCAGGCGGAGCAGCGCAGCACAGCACAGCACAGCACAGCACAGCACAGCACAGCACAGCACAGCACAGCACAGCACAGCACAGCACAGCACAGCACAGCAGAGCACAGCCGGTGTTCCTGGGTCCTATTTGGTGTCCCTGTGTCCTGTTCAGTGTCCCTGGGTCCTGCTCAGTGTCCCTGGGTCCTGCTCAGTGTCCCCAGGTCCTGCTCAGTGTCCCCGGGTCCTTCTCCATGTCTCTGTGTCCTTCTCAGTGTCCCTGGGTCCTCCTCGGTGTCCCCGGGTCCTGTTCAGTGTCCCTGTGTCCTGTTTGGTGTCCCTGTGTCCTGTTCAGTGTCCCCGGGTCCTTCTCGGTGTCCCTGGGTCCTGTTCGGTGTCCCTCCATCCTGTTCCGTGTCCCTGCCTCCTGCTCGGTGTCCCTGTGTCCTGCTCGGTGTCCCCGGGTCCTGTTCAGTGTCCCTGCCTCCTGCTCGGTGTCCCAGCCACAGGACAAACACCACCTGCCTGACCCCGCTCGTGCTTTAATGCATTTGTACAAATATTACCCCGAGCCCGTGATAAAACCTCTCGGTCTGTTTGTTCTCACTCTTTCCTTTCCGTGTGTCCGGAATAACCCGTGCCTGCTCTGCCCCGGCCAATGCAGCCCTTCCCGGGGCACAAATCTGTCACTGTCCCCAGCCCTGCCAYGCTGAAGGGTCACAGGCAGCACCCGTGGCAGGGCTGGGGCTGTCCCCGCTTTATTGTCCTGCCTGTCTGGGGACATCCCACCCCGCAGCCGATGTGGATTGGGGCAGGAGCARAGCCTGAGCTCTCCCTGCTCAGTTCAGTTCCCCCCTCACAGCCCGAGCCTGGCAGAGCCCGGCTCGCCAGCAGATCCTCGCCTAACCCCGACTTTATTGTCAYTGTCCACACTTTGATGTTTTCCTTACAGCCCTGGAATCTCAGCCTTTATTTTTCCACCCTGCTCTTCCCAGGGAACGGCTGCTGCCTCCCCCTGCCCCGCCACAGCTTTTGAACCCTCTGCTGGATTCTGACGGAGGGCGGAGATGGCAGAGATAGAGCACCCAGAGGGGGCACAGGGGGGTGTGGGGGAGTGAATCCCCCTGCTTTGGATCCGTTTTGGAATAAGAGTAGCAAAACTGTGGAGAAAGAGGCAAAATAATGTGATTTGACATCAGCCAGAGCGCAGATGTGCAGGTTCCTGCCTGCCTTTGCTCCCTGCTGGGGGTCAGCCCCGCGCCCCCGGCCCACCCTTGACAGCTCCTGCAAATGACCCTCTAATGACGGGATGGTCACAGCAGTGTGAAAGCTGTTGGAATATGTGAGTGGCCCCGGGGAGGCTCTGCTGGGGCGGGGGAAACACCAGACACGCTTTGTTTATCCGCCGGCTGGGATGTGGATTGGGATGATGTGGAGCGGCGGGTCCGCTCCTGGAGGGGCGGGGTGGGGGTGGCTCCTGTCCCATCCTGCGCGGCCACCAGGGCCACCCGCCGCCAGTCCTGTCCCTTGTGGCCCCGTCCGTCCCCTCCCCGCCCGGGGGCCACCAGCGGGTCCCCAAAACAGCGCCGTGTCCCCATCTACGGGGGCAGCTGTGAGTTTGGGGCACCCCAAAGCCGGGCCGGGGCTGCAGCGGGGGCAGCGCGGTCAATCCCGAGGGGTGATTCTGTGTGCCAGGAGGAGCAGCTCCTAACCAGGGCTGCCATGAGAGTGGACACGGCCACCCCGGCCATCACCACCGGTCATCACCCCCTGGCATCACCCCGGGCATCACCCCCTGGCATCACCCCGGACACGGGCACCCCCGGCCATCACCCCCGGACACGGTCACCCCCTTAGAAAAGGGCCCTTCCCTTATCTCCGAGGGGCAAATAAAGGATGAAAATCCCTTCAGCCTCCTCTTCCACGCCTGCAGGTGCTTCCTTTGCTCTTGAGCAATCCCTCCTCAGGGTGGGAACGGCTTCGTCCTTATCTCAGGTGAGATTTGGAGCTTTGGAGCATCTTTTGCATCGTTTGCTCTGGCAGCTTCAGGAGCAGCCACAGATGATCCCGGAGCAGGGAGGAGTTCTGGGTGCAATGGATGGGCACAGAGAAGGGAGACTCATACCCATCAACAGASCATCAACAAAAATCAGCAGAGTCCAACGGGTATTTTTAATATATATGTATAATTTATTGATGAATTGTACAGCTGTGACCCTTTTGCTCCCACCCCATCCAGCGAGGGGGGAAAAGGCTTGAGCAGAGCTGTGGTTACTCATTTGTAAGAGCTGCCCCCCATCTGGACAGTGGGTAACACACTCACCCGTCTGAGCTCTAATAGAAATCTGATTGTTTTCATAGAAATATCATAGAATTCTTCGGAGAAATGCTTAAACCCCAGGGGAGACTGAAAATCCCGGTGGATGCTCAGCATGACCAGACCCTGGAGCTGTGGTGTCCTGAGAAGCTGTGGCTGCTGGTGATTCCCAGGGCTGGGAAAGCAGCGTTGCTGCGTGTTTTGAATAGTTTGTGGCAGGGATTGATGCTGCCGTGCTCAGCTCCTGCCTCTGACCCAGCCACAGCAGCTCCCTGGGAACCCAGAGCCGGGCACGGAGCACCCAGAGCTGCCATGTGCCACCGGGAAATGTCTGCTGGCCTTTTCCACCTGGAGCCCGGGTCCAGCCGGGCACTGTGGCCATGCAGATGTGCTGCAGATGTGCTGCAGATGTGCCAGGCACCGCCTCACTGCTCCCCCGGCCCAGCCCGGGCTGTGCCAACCCACAGGCGTGCGGGATTCAGCGATGCCCTGCTCTGTGCAGCGGCCGGGGGTTGGGTGCCGCTCCGTCGGGCATTTTTGGGCAGAGATGTGCCCGTTCCTGGCAGGGGACRGGGTGGCCTCAGTTGCAGCCACACTCCTCGACGATCATGTCCTCGTGGTGGCGGACGACGATCTCGCCCTTCTCGTAGTAGAGCATGGAGAGAGGACTCATCTTGACCGGGGAGCAGGCGGGGCACGGCACCAGGCTGGGCTTGTAGAGCTGCAGCAAACTCTGCGGGAGACACGGCAAGGGCAAAATAATCCCTGGCACCGCGCTGGGGAGCGTGGGGGGCACGGGGGGCACGGGGACAGCTCCTCTTACCTGGATGTACGCGTGGTTGGTGGGTTTGAAGGTCTCGTCCACGGGCGAGGGGCACAGCCCTTCGCAGCGGTACGCGTTGTACTTCTTGGGGTACACGATCCAGCTGCCCCAGCCCGTCTGCTCGAAATCCACCACCATGTCCACCCTCCTGCACAGGGCCCGGCCCTGCTCCCGCCCCAGGGCTGCAGCRGCATCGCTCGCTTTGATCCTTTGCCTCTCGGTCCTGTTCCTGCGCTGCCGCCGCGCCCCGGTGCCCGGGGAGCCGCTGTCCCGCATGATGTACTTGGAGCTCTCCGCTGTCCGGATCAGGCTGTGGTCTCCCGGAGATTTGTCCTTGGAGAAGACGAGCAGCAGGACCGTGTCTGCCACGTCCTGGGGCAGGGCTGGATCCCCGTGCCCGGCATTTCTCGGGGCAGGGGTGGTGGTGGGGGCAGCAGATCCACTCAGCTCCCACTGCCCCTCTCCCGGGGCACTGCGGTGCCCGGGCAGCACAGCCTGGTGCAGCCAAGACCGGAGCAGGTTGGTGACCTCAAAGATTTTCCAGGAGGTCTGGGTGGCAGAGGGGCTGCTAGTCACRGTGCCCAGGAGGAGCTGGTGGGCACAGCTCCCATCGCCCCGGCACCGGCGCCGCTGGCTGTGGTAGATGTCCAGGGAAACGTTGTGGGCACGGGACAGGCTGGGCAGGCGGACACGGAGCTGAGCCAGACTGACCTCCTGGCTGCTGGACAGCGAGGACATGTCGAAGGAGAGCGCCCAGCGGGAGCCGTTCTGCAGGGAGCCTGAAAGCCRAGGGCATGGTGAGGGTGGAGCCGGGGGTGCCAGAGCCGGGGGTCAGTGCCCTTCACACTGCCCGGGCACCATCCCTGCCGCGGGAACCCCAGGGTCGGGAGAAAGCGGCTGGATCCACCTGAGAGCCAGCGAGAGCCTCAGGAAGGGCTG
>NW_026624293.1:10437-11810 GCF_030028575.1 Malurus melanocephalus
CCACTCACCGTGTGGGGACAGGCTGAGAGCGGCGGCGGCGGCGGCGCGGAGCGGGGCGGGAGGGGCGCGGAGCAGCTGCAGCATCAGCGGGGGACAGCGCGGCGGGGCGCGGGTCGGTGCCCAGGTGAGAGCCGGGGAGGATGCTCTGCTCGGTGGCCAGGTCGGTGGCCAGGTCGGTGGCCAGGTCGGTGGCCAGGTGAGTGCCCGGCTCGCCGCGCAGCCCAGGCGGAGCAGGGTTAGGGTGCAGAGCGCCAGCGCGGGCGCGGAGCGGAGCGGGACCCGCATGTCTGCCCGGGCCACCCGCAGCCGCCCTATTTGTACCGCGGCCCCGAGCGCCGCCCCGGGCGGCCCCCGCACCCCCCTCTCCCACAGCCCCCTCCCCTCTTCTCCCCGTCCCTCTTCCCATCCCTCCGTCCCTATCGCTATCCTCCCTCCCCTCCACCCCCATCTACCGCCCGGCCATCCCTCCCCTTTTGCATCTCTCTCGTCCCTCGCCCGGCTCTTTCTCCCTCTCTCCTTCTCCCCATCCTTCCCCCGCTGCCTCCAGCCTCATCCATCCCTCCATCCATCCCTCCATCCGTCCGTCCGTCCATCCATCCACCCCTCCAATTCCTCTCTTTCCTCTGTCCCTCTCTCCCCCGGTCCCTGTGGCTGCGGGCGGGGAGCGGCCACCTCCGCGCTGTTTGGGGACACTGCTGTCGCCAGACCCCGCACAGCCCGGGAGCGCTGGGGCCGAGTGACCCTCGCACATCCCGCCCCGGTCCGTCCTGCCCTGCTCCTCGGAGAAGGGMGCAGCACCTGCGGCAGCCGTGAGCCCCGATCTCTCCCCGATCTCTCCGGGGTGCGGTGCCAACGAGGGATCCCCCGCCAGCCCCCGGAGAGGAAACACCCGTCCTTCCCGGGGGGAAACGCGCTCGGTGCTCCCGCGGGCACCGGGAACGTGGGAGAGGCCCCGGTCCGTGTCCCCGCTGTCACCCCGGTCCGTGTCCCCGCTGTCGCCCCCATTCGTTCCCCGCTGTCAGTCCCGGTTCGTGTCCCCACTCAGTCCCGGTTCGTGTCCCCGCTGTCACCCCGGTCTATGTCCCCGCTGTCACCCCGGTTCATATCCCCGCTGTCACCCCGATTCGTGTCCCCGCTGTCAGCCCCGGTTCGTGTCCCCGCTGTGGCTGTGTGACGTCACGGCCGTGCACGATGACGTCACTAGCCCGCGGTGTGCTCCCGGTGGCCGCCGCCAGGGGGCGCTGCTCGGCAGTGCGGGGCCGGCGCGCGGGCACGGCTGAGTCTCGCGAGAGCTCGGGCTGTTCTCGCGAGAGCGCAGTGGCGGTTCAGCATGGCGGCGGCAGCAGCGGCGGCTGAGGGCTCCGAGCCCCCCC